>NC_091135.1:60656656-60964384 GCF_041381155.1 Argopecten irradians
CTTGATTCAAGGGTAATTATATACACTCAGTATAGTCAAGAGTGATGCACATATTTATGGCAAGCCAAGTTACTTTTTATTCCAATTTCCGATATCGGGAATTCTAATTTCCGATATCGGGAATTCTAATTTCCGATATCAGAAATTCTAATTTCCGATATCGGGAATTCAATTTCCGATATTGGGAATTCATATTAATTTTTGATATCGGAAATTCTAATTCCGATATCAGAAATTCTAATTTCGATATCGGAAATTCTAATTTCCATAGGCCTATCGGAAATACGAAAACAAATTCTGATATTGGTAATTCTATTTCCGATATCGGTATTTCAATTTCCGATATCGAGAATTCAATACCGATATCGGAAATGAAGTATAATCTGCAATGCAAATAATGAGTAGAGAAATTTCCGATATCGGGAATTGAATTTCCCATATCGGAAATTGTTTTTTAATTCCCGATATCGGAAATAGAATTTTCGATATCGGAATTAGAATTTCCGATATCAGAATTAGAATTTTTGATATCAAGAATTTTTGTTCTAATTCCGATATCAGAATTAGAATTTCCGATATCGGAATTAGAATTTACGATATCGGAATTGAATTTCTGATATCGAGAATTCTTATTCCGATATCGGAAATGAATTTCTGATATCGGAAATCTCGGAATAAAAGAATAAAAAGTAACTTGGCTTGCCATACATATTTACATGTATGCAATCATTATAATGTATATTATGTGTGTATTGTAGTGTAAAGTTTAGTTTTGTTCGGTGTAATTGTACTGTATATGTTATGAAAATCAATAAAAAATGAAACGATAAAAAATATATATATATTGTGTATTCAACACGTGGTACAATCGTATTTCGTACTCGAGCGCACTTATGTTTTACATTGCATCAGGCTCATACACTCGATAAATTGTTGAGAGTACTTGTATGGTGTTCGTTTGGTCTGTTTGATTGACAGCCTTTTTAGGTTCTCAATAATGGCGACGACGAGTGAATTAGAAGCGTCGGAAGTCTTGAAAAATGTCATCGAAGAAAAGAAAAATATTCAAGAAATGATGACCCTACAAGTATTGTCGTGCAATAGTTTTGGTGGGTGTCACTTCTCAAATGCGTTCGTGACAACCCAAAAGAAATTGAGTACATTTCCAAAACTCTCCCCGTGTGGTGAGAAAGCTAACGGGTTATATTTTCAACATATTTGGGACATTCCTAAGCTTGCTGTGCTAATTCAAGAAAAGCAGCGAGAGGATGGAGATATTGAAGATACTCCGTCTACTAAACGACCTAAATTATTAACTGTTGAGGAGATTAAAGCTTATGCATGCTTACAACGTTATCTGAAAGGTAAGATAATACAGTATGCCTTTCAGTAAATATTTTTTTGCATTTCATGCAGTCTTAGAGTTTGTTTCAGGTACTAATCTGCTTCAATATAGGCTTCAGAGATTAAGTCGGATATCTGTGAAGAAATATGTGTGGATCAAAAGACTGGAATTTTAATATATGTGCACGTATACGTAACAGGGCGAGAGTATACTCCAACAATGTCAGAGGTTAACACGACGAGATACTATCCAACCAATGTGATTAGGGTGGAAGAAAACCTCACCTGCGCATGCATACAATGTACATGTGTAGGAGTAGGCGAGAGTAGTGTGCCGACACCCCGGACTTATATTATACTGGTCCTACTCCCATAACATGAGAGTCGACTGGTCAGCCGTTTTTTTATCGGACGTTATGTTGCTGACTGTCGACTCTCATTTCCGAAGGCCTATTTCTTTGATGCAGCTTCCGACGTCAGATGAAGGCGGAAGGAAAAGTGCAATAATATCAATATTTATGGACCAGTATACTCCAACAATGTTAGAGGTATAGCACGACGAGACACTTTTGGAACATTACGTCGTGTCTAACCTCTAACTTCCGATTGGCCATTTACCCGACGCTGAGGGTAACATTTTCAAAGTTTGGATTGTAACAATATAAAACGTTTAAATCATATTTAAATCGTCATCAATGTCAAATACCTACCTCTTTTTCATAAATCAACATTTTTTTTGACAAAATCAGCCGTAAAATCCATCTAAAACAAATATTTACATCTCCTAACGTAAACTTTCATGACCCAGACAAAACTTCATGATGAAAGCGATCCGCCCGGTAAATAGAAAAAACGAATTGCAAAGTCCCCAAAACGCTTGATCTGCCTTTACTTTTACTTGCATTCTGCCCGCTTGAATTCACGTTCCGTTTTTTGTAGTAACCAGCCGCCATATTTAAAACTAGGTCAAAATGTTACGGAAGGGATTCATCATATCTAATCCGCTAAAATACTATTTTATGAGGCCAGAAATTATGGGTTTCCTAGATAAATGGGATAATTAATACCTAAACTGTAAGTACACATCAATGTTATCACTGTTAGAGCAAGAAATATTGATATTATTGCACTTTTCCTTCCGCCTTCATCTGACGTCGGAAGCTGCATCAAAGAAATAGGCCTTTGGAAATGAGAGTCTACAGTCAGCAAAATAACGTCCAATAAAAAAACGGCTGACCAGTCGACTCTCATGTTATGGGAGTAACTGGTCCACCGCTCTACCAACTGAGCTAAAGGGAAATTCACCCTAGTGCGAAGGTAGAAGTCGACTATATTACAATTTACAATTAAAACCTGCTACAGTACACTACTTCCCTCTTTCAAAAATAACCTGTTCGCCCCCAAACACAGACCAACACAGGCTCTAACTCTAACAAAGGCTCTCAATCTCGTATAGTTTTCACTTGGAGTGGTCTACGGTGCCAAATGTAACAGGGCGAGAGTACGTACCGTGCCACCAGCCGGGCTCAAGCCTGCGACCCAGGACTTACTGGTCCACCACTCTACCAACTGAGCTTAAAGAAAATTCCCTTGAGCGCGAAGCTAGAAAGCAACCATATCACTATAATTTACCATTAAAACCTGCAACATGTGTAACAGGAGAGGAGAAAATATAGGGACAAGACAGGGATTCAAACCAGGGACCACCAAACACTAGCCGAAGGCTCTACCGCCGAGCTATTTGGTCACCGATGATCGACCTACATGCAAGTGTTACAGTAATGTAAATACGGTACGTCTTTATCACCCAGCTGACCGAGCATGCTTCTTTTCGGTAGAGCCATATTTTCTCACACCATGGACCCAGGTTCGATTCCTGGTTCCCAAATTTGCGGAAATCCAAGTTGGCCACCATGACCTGCCATCTTGAAAACACATTTAACCTCTTATCAAGTTCTATCAGTGCGATTTTGCTGAAACTTGCCTTAAATGATCCTGACATGGTCCTGATTCACAGTTGTCATTTTTTCGGGTTGATCCAAAATCCAGGATGGCTACCACTACCACCATCTTGAAAACACATTTTAAACTTCTTCCGAAATTCTACCAGTGCAGTTTAGCTGCAACCTACTTGAAATGATCCTGATTATGGTCCCGACTATTTAAATGTTGTTATTTTTCAAGTTGATCAGAAATTCAAGATGTCCGCCATGACCACCATCTTGAAAGCACATTTTCTTGCCAATTCTTTCAATGCGATTTAACTAACTTGCCTGAAATTATCATGACAAGTGTTGTTATTTTTAGCCCACCATCATCAGATGGTGGGCTATTCAAATCGCCTTTCGTCCGTGGTCCGTTCGTCCTTCCGTCCGTCCGTTAACAATTCTTGTTACCGCTATTTCTCAGAAAGTACTAAAGGGATCTTTCTCAAATTTCATATGTAGGTTCCCCTAGGACCCTAGTTGTGCATATTGTATTTTGGGACTGATCGGTCTACAAGATGGCCGCCAGGCAGCCATCTTGGATTTTGATAGTTAAAGTTTGTTACCGCTATTTCTCAGAAAGTACTAAAGGGATCTTTCTCAAATTTCATATGTAGGTTCCCCTAGGACCCTAGTTGTGCATATTGCATTTTGGGACTGATCGGTCAACAAGATGGCCGACCAGCCGCCATCTTGGATTTTGATAGTTAAAGTTTGTTACTGCTAATTCTCAGAAAGTACTGAAGGGATCTTTCTCAAATTTCATATGTAGGTTCCCCTAGGACCCTAGTTGTGCATATTGCATTTTGGGACTGATCGGTCAACAAGATGGCCGACCAGCCGCCATCTTGGATTTTGATAGTTAAAGTTTGTTACGGCTAATTCTCAGAAAGTACTGAAGGGATTGTTCTCAAATTTCATATGTAGGTTCCCCTAGGACCCTAGTAGTGCATATTGCATTTTGGGACTGATCGGTCAACAAGATGGCCGCCAGGTAGCCATCTTGGATTTTGATAGTTAAAGTTTGTTACCGCTATTTCTCAGAAAGCACTGAAGGGATCTTTCTCAAATTTCATATGTAGGTTCCCCTAGGACCCCAGTTGTGCATATTGCATTTTGGGACTGATCGGTCAACAAGATGGCCGCCAGGTAGCCATCTTGGATTTTGATAGTTAAAGTTTGTTACCGCTATTTCTCAGAAAGCACTGAAGGGATCTTTCTCAAATTTCATATGTAGGTTCCCCTAGGACCCCAGTTGTGCATATTGCATTTTGGGACTGATCGGTCAACAAGATGGCCGACCGGTGGCCATCTTGGATTTTGATAGTTAAAGTTTGTTACCGCTATTTCTCAGAAAGTACTAAAGGGATCTTTCTCAAATTTTTCGTATGTAGGTTCCCCTAGGACCCTAGTAGTGCATATTGCATTTTGGGACTGATCGGTCAACAAGATGGCCGCCAGGTAGCCATCTTGGATTTTGATAGTTAAAGTTTGTTACCGCTATTTCTCAGAAAGCACTGAAGGGATCTTTCTCAAATTTCATATGTAGGTTCCCCTAGGACCCCAGTTGTGCATATTGCATTTTTGGACTGATCGGTCAACAAGATGGCCGCCAGGTAGCCATCTTGGATTTTGATAGTTAAAGTTTGTTACCGCTATTTCTCAGAAAGCACTGAAGGGATCTTTCTCAAATTTCATATGTAGGTTCCCCTAGGACCCCAGTTGTGCATATTGCATTTTGGGACTGATCGGTCAACAAGATGGCCGACCGGTGGCCATCTTGGATTTTGATAAAGTTTGTTACGGCTATTTCTCAGAAAGCACTGAAGGGATCTTTCTCAAATTTCATATGTAGGTTCCCCTAGGACCCTAGTTGTGCATATTGCATTTTGGGACTGATCGGTCAACAAGATGGCCGACCAGCCGCCATCTTGGATTTTGATAGTTAAAGTTTGTTACGGCTAATTCTCAGAAAGTACTGAAGGGATTGTTCTCAAATTTCATATGTAGGTTCCCCTAGGACCCTAGTAGTGCATATTGCATTTTGGGACTGATCGGTCAACAAGATGGCCGCCAGGTAGCCATCTTGGATTTTGATAGTTAAAGTTTGTTACCGCTATTTCTCAGAAAGCACTGAAGGGATCTTTCTCAAATTTCATATGTAGGTTCCCCTAGGACCCCAGTTGTGCATATTGCATTTTGGGACTGATCGGTCAACAAGATGGCCGCCAGGTAGCCATCTTGGATTTTGATAGTTAAAGTTTGTTACCGCTATTTCTCAGAAAGCACTGAAGGGATCTTTCTCAAATTTCATATGTAGGTTCCCCTAGGACCCCAGTTGTGCATATTGCATTTTGGGACTGATCGGTCAACAAGATGGCCGACCGGTGGCCATCTTGGATTTTGATAGATAAAGTTTGTTACCGCTATTTCTCAGAAAGTACAGAAGGGATCTTTCTCAAATTTCATATGTAGGTTCCCCTAGGACCCTAGTAGTGCATATTGCATTTTGGGACTGATCGGTCAACAAGATGGCCGCCAGGTAGCCATCTTGGATTTTGATAGTTAAAGTTTGTTACCGCTATTTCTCAGAAAGCACTGAAGGGATCTTTCTCAAATTTCATATGTAGGTTCCCCTAGGACCCCAGTTGTGCATATTGCATTTTGGGACTGATCGGTCAACAAGATGGCCGCCAGGTAGCCATCTTGGATTTTGATAGTTAAAGTTTGTTACCGCTATTTCTCAGAAAGCACTGAAGGGATCTTTCTCAAATTTCATATGTAGGTTCCCCTAGGACCCCAGTTGTGCATATTGCATTTTGGGACTGATCGGTCAACAAGATGGCCGACCGGTGGCCATCTTGGATTTTTAGATAAAGTTTGTTACCGCTATTTCTCAGAAAGCACTGAAGGGATCTTTCTCAAATTTCATATGTAGGTTCCCCTAGGACCCTAGTTGTGCATATTGCATTTTGGGACTGATCGGTCAACAAGATGGCCGACCAGCCGCCATCTTGGATTTTGATAGTTAAAGTTTGTTACGGCTAATTCTCAGAAAGTACTGAAGGGATTGTTCTCAAATTTCATATGTAGGTTCCCCTAGGACCCTAGTAGTGCATATTGCATTTTGGGACTGATCGGTCAACAAGATGGCCGCCAGGTAGCCATCTTGGATTTTGATAGTTAAAGTTTGTTACCGCTATTTCTCAGAAAGTACTGAAGGGATCTTTCTCAAATTTCATATGTAGGTTCCCCTAGGACCCTAGTTGTGCATATTGCATTTTGGGACTGATCGGTCAACAAGATGGCCAACCAGCCGCCATCTTGGATTTTGATAGTTAAAGTTTGTTACGGCTAATTCTCAGAAAGTACTGAAGGGATCTTTCTCAAATTTCATATGTAGGTTCCCCTAGGACCCTAGTTGTGCATATTGCATTTTGGGACTGATCGGTCAACAAGATGGCCGACCAGCCGCCATCTTGGATTTTGATAGTTAAAGTTTGTTACGGCTAATTCTCAGAAAGTACTGAAGGGATTGTTCTCAAATTTCATATGTAGGTTCCCCTAGGACCCTAGTAGTGCATATTGCATTTTGGGACTGATCGGTCAACAAGATGGCCGCCAGGTAGCCATCTTGGATTTTGATAGTTAAAGTTTGTTACCGCTATTTCTCAGAAAGCACTGAAGGGATCTTTCTCAAATTTCATATGTAGGTTCCCCTAGGACCCCAGTTGTGCATATTGCATTTTGGGACTGATCGGTCAACAAGATGGCCGACCGGTGGCCATCTTGGATTTTGATAGATAAAGTTTGTTACCGCTATTTCTCAGAAAGTACTGAAGGGATCTTTCTCAAATTTCATATGTAGGTTCCCCTAGGACCCTAGTAGTGCATATTGCATTTTGGGACTGATCGGTCAACAAGATGGCCGCCAGGTAGCCATCTTGGATTTTGATAGTTAAAGTTTGTTACCACTATTTCTCAGAAAGCACTGAAGGGATCTTTCTCAAATTTCATATGTAGGTTCCCCTAGGACCCCAGTTGTGCATATTGCATTTTGGGACTGATCGGTCAACAAGATGGCCGCCAGGTAGCCATCTTGGATTTTGATAGTTAAAGTTTGTTACCGCTATTTCTCAGAAAGCACTGAAGGGATCTTTCTCAAATTTCATATGTAGGTTCCCCTAGGACCCCAGTTGTGCATATTGCATTTTGGGACTGATCGGTCAACAAGATGGCCGACCGGTGGCCATCTTGGATTTTGATAGATAAAGTTTGTTACGGCTATTTCTCAGAAAGCACTGAAGGGATCTTTCTCAAATTTCATATGTAGGTTCCCCTAGGACCCTAGTTGTGCATATTGCATTTTGGGACTGATCGGTCAACAAGATGGCCGACCAGCCGCCATCTTGGATTTTGATAGTTAAAGTTTGTTACGGCTAATTCTCAGAAAGTACTGTAGGGATTGTTCTCAAATTTCATATGTATGTTCCCCTAGGACCCTAGTAGTGCATATTGCATTTTGGGACTGATCGGTCAACAAGATGGCCGCCAGGTAGCCATCTTGGATTTTGATAGTTAAAGTTTGTTACCGCTATTTCTCAGAAAGCACTGAAGGGATCTTTCTCAAATTTCATATGTAGGTTCCCCTAGGACCCCAGTTGTGCATATTGCATTTTGGGACTGATCGGTCAACAAGATGGCCGACTGGTGGCCATCTTGGATTTTGATAGATAAAGTTTGTTACCGCTATTTCTCAGAAAGTATTGAAGGGATTGTTCTCAAATTTCATATGTAGGTTCCCTAGGACCCTAGTTCTGCCTATTGCATTTTGCGACCACCATCTTGGATTTTGATAGTTTAAAGTTTGAAAAGCAGAAAAAAGATCCCTCTTTCATTTGTCAGACATAGATCAATCTTTGGTGGGCGCCAAGATCCCTCTGGGATCTCTTGTTTGAGTTGATCTGAAAATTGTCATCACTGTCATCATTTTGAAAGAACATGTTGAACTTAATTTCAAATCCAAGATGGATGCAAAAATCACAATCTTGAAAACCTGTATTTAATTCTTTTCCTAGATATAAATGATGTCAAGGTTGTGTGACATGACTGTTAAGGACCTTGGCCTCTTGTTTTTGCTTTATTTAAGATATCAATATCCACCAGAAAAGTCTTGAGAAAGTGTTAGGAGCAGCAGGTTGTTGCCAGTCTGATGTGGTGAAGGTGGTTGGGACTCACCTGTTTGGACCTCTTAGTGAAGGAACCTGTTATATAGGTGATCACCTTGGGAATGTTTGTAGCTGTGGATGTGGTAAACAACTTCAGGACGGCCCAACAGGTCTGGGTAAGTAACTGTGTGTTGGATGTGGTAACAACTTCAGGACGGCCCAACAGGTCTGGGTAAGTAACTGTGTGTTGGATGTAACACTTCAGGACGGCCCAACAGGTCTGGGTAAGTAACTGTGTTTTGAATGTGACATCTTCAGGACGGTTTAACTGGTCTGGGTAAGTAATTGTGTGTTGGATGTGGTAAACAATTTCAGGACGGCCCAACAGGTCTGGGTAAGTAACTGTGTTTTGAATGTGACATCTTCAGGACGGTTTAACTGGTCTGGGTAAGTCATTGTGTGTTGGATGTGGTAAACAACTTCAGGACGGCCCAACAGGTCTGGGTAAGTAATTTTGTGTTGGATGTGGTAAACAACTTCAGGACAGCCCAACAGGTCTGGGTAAGTAACTTTGTGTTGGATGTGGTAAACAACTTCAGGACGGCCCAACAGGTCTGGGTAAGTAACTGTGTTTTGGATGTGGTAAACAACTTCAGGACGGCCCAACAGGTCTGGGATGTGTTTTGGATGTGACAACTTCAGGACAGCCCAACAGGTCTTGGTAAGTAACCGTGTTTTGGATGTGACACGTTCAGGACGGCCCAACAGGTCTGGGTAAGTAACTGTGTGTTGGATGTGGTGAACAACTTCAGGACGGCCCAACAGGTCTGGGTAAGTAACTGTGTTTTGAATGTGACATCTTAAGGACGGTTTAACTGGTCTGGGTAAGTAATTGTGTTTTGGATGTGGGAAACAACTTCAGGATGGCCCAACAGGTCTGGGTAAGTAACTGTGTGTTGGATGTGGTAAACAACTTCAGGACGGCCCAACAGGTCTGGGTAAGTAACTGTGTTTTGAATGTGACACTTAAAGACGGCCTAACAGGTCTGGGTAAGTAATTGTGTTTTGGATGTGACAACTTCTGGACGGTCCAACTGGTCTGGGTAAGTAACTGTGTTTTGGATGTGACAACATCAGGACAGTTTAACTTGTCTTGGTAAATGACGGTCCGAATGGTCTAGGTAAGTAACTCTGTTTTAGATGTAACAACTTCAGGATGGTTTAACTGGTCTGGGTTAGTAAATGTGTTTTGGATGTGACACCTTCAGGGTGGTCCGAATGGTCTTGGTAAGTAACTCTGTTTTGGATGTGACATCTTCAAGACAGTCCGAATGGTTTGGGTAAGTAATTCTGTTTTGGATGTGACAACTTCAGGACAGTCCAACCTGTCTGGGTAAGTAACTTTGTGTTGGATGTGACACCTTCAGGACGGTCCGAACGGTCTTGGTAAGTAACTCTGTTTATGATGTGACATCTTCAGGACGGTCTGAATGGTCTGGGTAAGTAACTCTGTTTTGGTTGTGACAACTTCAGGACAGTCCGAACGGTCTGGGTAAGTAACTCTGTTTATGATGTGACATCTTCAGGTCGGTCCGACAGGTCTGGGTAAGTAACTCTGTTTTGGATATGACAATTTCAGGACGGTCCAACTGGTCTGGGTAAGTAACTGTGTTTATGATGTGACATTTTCAGGACGGTCCGACAGGTCTGGGTAAGTAACTCTGTTTTGGATATGACAACTTCAGGACGGTCCAGCTGGTCTGGGTAAGTAACTGTGTTTTGGATGTGACATTTTCAGGACGGTCCGACAGGTCTGGGTAAGTAACTCTGTTTTGGATATGACAACTTCAGGACGGTCCAACTGGTCTGGGTAAGTAACTGTGTTTTGGATGTGACATCTTCAGAACGGTCCAACTGGTCTGGGTAAGTAATTGTGTTTTGGATGTAACACTTCAGGACGGCCCAACAGGTCTGGGTAAGTAATTGTGTTTTGGATGTGACATCTTCAGGACGGTCCAACAGGTCTGGGTAAGTAACTCTGTTTTGGATGTGACATCTTCAGGACGGTCCGAATGGTCTGGTTAGTAAAGTTCTCTGTTTTGGAAGCGACAACTTCAGGACGGTCCAACTGGTCTGGGTAAGTAACTGTGTTGGATGTGACACCTTCAGGACGGTCCAAACGGTCTTGGTAAGTAACTCTGTTTATGATGCGACATCTTTAGGATGGTCCGAACGGTCTTGGTAAGTAACTCTGTTTATGATGTGACATCTTCAGGACGGTCTGAATGGTCTGGGTAAGTAACTCTGTTTTGGTTGTGACAACTTCAGGACAGTCCGAACGGTCTTGGTAAGTAACTCTGTTTATGATGTGACATCTTCAGGACGGTCCGAATGGTCTGGGTAAGTAACTCTGTTTTGGATGTGACAACTTCAGGACAGTTCGAATGGTTTTTGGGTAAATAACTCTGTTCTACTTCAGATGCGACATCTTCAGGATGGTCCGAATGGTCTGGGTAAGTAACTGTGTTTTGGAGTGACAACTTCAGGATGGTCCAACTGGTCTGGGTAAGTAACTGTGTGTTTTTATACTTCATCATTGAAAACTAGTGAGCTTTTCAGATTGATGTAAGGGCCACACATACATATTTGACAGATTACATTAAGGATTGTAAGATGATGGAAATCCAAAATTGTACAAATTCTTTAAGGTTGACCTTAGAGGTAAAGGATAAGATGACAAGTTTACTTAACTTACAATAGCTGTACTTAAAGCCATTGATAAAATCCCTTTACTTTATGGTAACAATAAATTTTGATGTTAGGTAGAAAGGTTCAAATTGTACATGTTGATTATAAATGGAAAAGATGTAGGTCTTTATTGAACTGTAGTAATTATAAGAAGTGTGTGATTTTATATCAACTTTTATCTCAAACAGGAGTTGAATACACCTGGCATGGAACCGCTGACTTGTTTGTTTACGAGACTATACCTGTAGCGGTTTGGTCAGACCTTGAGGATCCTGACCCTGACATTGTGAGACCCGATCCAGAGGGAAGAGACAAGGATTATGAAAAGTACCTACAGAAGATTGAGTTATCTGTTCAAGTGAAAAAAGACCAAGCTTACAGTCAGATAATGGCTCAAACAATTACAAATGGATTCGCTCAAACAAATAAAAATGAGCTACTTGCAGGGATTCCAGTTCCAACATTTGGTTGTACCCCTTCAAAAATAATGTTCTATGCATATGATTGTAAAAGTGATATTCTACTTCAGAGACTATTTGGAGTTGATTTTGTGGGAACTCATTCTCTTTCAAAAGCAGCTGTTTTGGTGTGGCTTTATTTGAATTTCACCCTATTTATGAAAAAAGACGTTACAAATATAGAAACACATCCAGAGCTCAAAAACTTCCAAGCAAATTTCTGTAGTGACGAGTTGATTCGTTCATCTTACAACCATGTCAAAGCTGGTGTGAAAGTCACAGCATTTCAAAACTCATCTAAAAATGAAACTCATGTTGAACTTGTTACTACAAGGGAAATACAAATTGATTAGGACCAATCCAGGGCTGAACTTGCAGACCTCAAATAAAATTCTCATCTCAATTGTAGTTATTGTCTGTGATATTTATAGGATTTTGGAAGTGATGAAATTGGAAGTGATGAAATAAAGACTAAACAAAAGTAAAATTTAATGGATGTTTTTATGATCATTCATAACTTATTTTATCAATTTTGAGAATTTTTTAGATCACCTGATCATAGGTCATGGTGACCTATTGCTATAGTCTTTTGTCCGTCTTGAACCCTGTGATCTTGAATGAAGGTCAAGGTCATTCATTTGAACAAACTTGGTAGCTCTTCATCCCAGCATGCCACAGGCCCAATATCAGGTCTTTAGGGGTCCTACTTATTCTCAAGAAGTCATTTAAAGATTTTAACCTATTTTACCCCTGTGACTTTGAATGAAGGTCAAGGTCATTCATTTGAACAAACTTGGTAGCCCTTCATCTCAGCATGCAACAGGCCAAATATCAGGTCTTTAGGGGTCCTAGTTATTCTCAAGAAGTCATTTAAAGATTTTAACCTATTTTACCCCTGTGACTTTGAATGAAGGTCAAGGTCATTCATTTGAACAAACTTGGTAGCCCTTTATCCCAGCATGCTACAGGTCAAATATCCGTGCCCTGGGCCTTTCGGTTATTGAGAAGAAGTCGTTTGAATGAAAAGTTGACATTCGGGTCAGATGACCTAAATATTGGAATGATCTCAGACGATTTCAAAAATCAGTCTGATTAGATTGTAGTTTACGGAGTTATTGCCCTTTGCAATTATGATTATTGAACCTTGTGAACGCGATAACTTGAGTAAATATGAACCGAGCAAATGAAACTTGGACGAGGTCGAAAATCAGCTTGATTCGACTGTAATTGACGGAGTTATTGCCCTTTGAACTAATAATTATGATTGGACCTTGTGAACATGATAAATTGAGTAAATATGCACCAAGCTTAATTTAATCCTTGTATGTAGACTTATATTGGAAAGCTGATCTCAGACGAGTTCGAAAATCAGCTTGATTCAACTCTTTAACTTATTTATGGATTTATTGCCCATTGCAATTATAATTATTGAACCATGTGAACACTAATGCGAGTAAATATGCACCAAGCTTAATGAAACTTTGTATGTAGACCTATCAGTTGTATGTTCCTATTTCGTTAACAAAAGACATCAGTTGGCTAGTAAATGACATAACTAATTTGTATCAAATATCAGGTGACTGTTATGGTAAGCCCTATTTATACTTTCTTCAGAGATCCATATAATTGTTCATATTAGAAGTTGATACCAGTAAATCAAATCATGTGTACTGGTACTGTACTTTCATTCAATATTTAGTTTTTGTATCAATATTTGTGAAATGTCACAAAATAGATACAGTCATGATAAATTAATTCTTTCTGCTGTTTAACTATCTCGCCTACATGGATACAGATTAAAAACTACATTGTATTTCAAAGTGATTACAATGATATCTGGTTTTCAATTTTAAATTAAAAGTTCAATAAATGAATACAATATAATTTTCATAAAATACTGTATATGTTCCTTGATCGAATTTGATCACATTAGAACTTAATTCTCTCATGATCAGCACTTGGAAAAGTGACTTGGCCCATACATATGTATACAGTATGTAATTGGGTTTGCAAACCTCTATAGATGCCAGAGAGGTGGGGGGAGGAATCAATTTATGAGGCATAGTTTTTTTAGCCCACCATCATCAGATGGTGGGCTATTCAAATCGCCCTGTGTCCGTGGTCCGTCGTCCGCCCGTAAACAATGCTTGTTATCACTATTTCTTAAAAACTGCTCGCAGCTGCAGGGATTTTGTTCAAACTTCACATGGAGGGTCCCCTTGGTCCATATTTGTGCCATACAGATTTTGAGGCTGATCGGAAAAACAAGATGGCCGCCAGGCAGCCATCTTTGATTTTGGCAGTTGAAGTTTGTTATCGATATTTCTTGAGAACTACTGAAGGGATTTTGTTCAAACTTCACACGAAGGTTACCCTTGGCCCCTAGTTGTGCCATACAGATTTTGAGGCTGATCGGAAAAACAAGATGGCCGCCAGGCAGCCATCTTTGATTTTGGCAGTTGAAGTTTGTTATCGATATTTCTTGAGAACTACTGAAGGGCTTTTGTTCAAACTTCACACGAAGGTTACCCTTGGCCCCTAGTTGTGCCATACAGATTTTGAGGCTGATCGGAAAAACAAGATGGCCGCCAGGCAGCCATCTTTGATTTTGGCAGTTGAAGTTTGTTATCGATATTTCTTGAGAACTACTGAAGGAATTTTGTTCAAACTTCACAGGGAGGTTACCCTTGGTCCCTTTTTGTGCCATACAGATTTTGAGGCTAATGGGAAAAACAAGATGGCCGCAAGGCGGCCATCTTGGATTTTGATAGTTAAGGTTTGATATCCCTATTTCTCAAAAAGTGCTGAAGGGATCTTTCTCAAATTTAAGATGTAGGTTCCCCTAGGGCCCTTGTTGTGCATATTGCATTTTTGGACCAATCGGTGAACAAGATGGCCGCCAGGCCGCCATCTTGGATTTTGATAGTTAAAGTTTGTTATGGCTATTTCTCAGATAGTACTGAAGGGATCTGCCTCAAATTTCATATGTAGGTTCCCCTAGGGACCTAGTTGTGCATATTGCATTTTGGGACCGATCAGTCAACAAGATGGCCGCCAGGCAGCCATCTTGGATTGTGTTATTCAAAGTTTGTTATCGCTATTTCTCAGAAAGCACTGAAGGGATCTGTCTCAAAATTCATATGTAGGTTCCCCTAGGGCCCTAGTTGTGCATATTGTGATTTGGGACCGATCGGTCAACAAAATTGCTGCCAGGCAGCCATCTTGGATTTTTATATTCAAAGTTTGTTATCGCTATTTCTCAGAGAGTATTGAATAGATCTTTCTCAAATTTCACATGTAGGTTCCCCTGGGGCCCTAGTTGTGCATATTGTGATTTGGAACCGATTGATCAACAAGATGGCCGCCAAGGAGTCATCTTGGATTTTGATAGTTGAAGTTTGTTACCGCTATTTCTCAAAAGGTACTGAAGCGATCTGTCTCAAATTTTATATGTAGTATGTTTGAAAAAGTTTGAAAAGCAGAGAAAAGATCCATCTTTCCTTTGTCACATATAGATCATTCTTTGGTGGGCACCAAGATCCCTCTGGGATCTCTTGTTTCATATTATTAGTTATGTACTCATTTTTAAAGTTTTCTGTATTTTGTAGCAATTACTTTTGTTTCTTGAGCGGTACTACATTACACTTTTACCTCATCTGAAAATATCTCTGGCACCTTGTATATTACAGTATTTTAATTGATTCAAAACTAAATTAATTTTTTATTTGTTAAAAACGTGTTTTAATTTGTGAAATAGTTAAAAGGAATTGTATCAATCTTTTGGTTTTTTCCCCTTTTATTCTCTTTAAACAATATTATAAACCTTTAAATCAATTGTACATACATGCACATGTATATGTACATACATACTTGTATTAACCATGTCCATACAAGCTATTAAAATTCAAATAATATAGATATATAACAAACAACACATAATAAATACCTCAATCAATCTTACATACTACACAATACACACACACATACTGCTGCACCACTATCAGTTAACCTATAGATATGCGACCTGTCACATCTTTTGGAGTGGGGTTCTACATTCCATATTTATATACTTGTTTTTGATGTACTACATATAACTTAGATTTATCTCTCAGGAAGGCTGAACACTCTCTTTGTTCATTACAGTTACTCTATAAACATATCACAGCAGATCTACCAAACAGAAATCTAACATTCTCACCCTTACATACATATGTACTTAATGGAAGTTCAACTACAACAACTGTGATTACATCCTGTAGTACACAGCATACTGTAGTTGTAAACTCAAACATCAACTCTACTTAGAATATTGTTTCCTTATCGTTGGGGTCATCATTTTTACCATGTCATAACCAAAAAGTTACCCTTTACCTCTCTGTCTCTATACATGTAAAGTTGACAACTGTTGTCACTATAATACATATCACACTGCAGTGAGACTTGCACACTCTCTCCACATTTTAAGTTATCTTTTAACTTTAACATACATATCACTCTGTAGCGAGACTGACAAGGTTCTTCTGAATGTAAAACTTTTGTCCTTACTTTACATAATAAAACATCAGGATCCCTTTTCTTGTTTCACTGTACTCTTTTTTGTAGACGTTGGTGTCTTGGTTTGATCGTCCTTGAATGTCATTGCTCCGACTTGCTTTCTAGATTCATACTCCAGAACCTTTTCTGATATCCTTACTCCTGTCAATGCAAATGTTAATGAAATATTTAAATCCCTGTTCCATACGTAGAGAACCTTACATAAGTAACTAATGTAGCTTTATTACACATAAATTGTAGCTGGTAATTTTCACGGGTATTATGTTTTTAGCTCACCATCATCAGATGGTGGGCTATTCAAATCCCTTTTCTTCCATGGTCCTTCCGTCTGTCCTTCCGTCCGTTAATAATTCTTGTTACCGCTATTTCTCAAAAATGCTGATGGAATCATCTCAACTTTTACATGTAGGTTCCCCTAGGGCCCTAGTTGTGCATATTGCATTTTGGGACTGATTGGTCAACAAGATGGCCGCCAGGCAGCCATCTTGGATTTTAATACTTAAAATTTGTTACTGCTATTTCTCAGAAAGTACTCACGGGATAATTCTCAAATTTCATCTGTAGGTTGCCCTAGTTGTGCATATTGCATTTTGGAACCGACCAGTCAATAAGATGGGCGCCAGGCAGCCATCTTGGATTTTGATAGTTATCGCCATTTCTCAGAAAGTACTGAAGGGATCTATCTCAAATTTCATATGTAGCTTTCCCTAAGGCCCCAGTTGCGCATATTTGCATTTTGGTACTGATCAGTCAACAAGATGGCCGACTGGCCGCCATCTTGGATTTTGGTAGTTGAAGTTTGTACAGCTATTTCTCAGAAAGAACTGAGGAATCTGTCTCAAATTTCATATGTAGTGTACATGTATTATCCCAAGCGTTCCAGTTGTGCCAATTTCATTTTGGGTTCGATCAGTCAACAAGATGGCTGAGAGGCAGCCATCTTGGATTTTGGTAGTTTAAGCTTGTTAACGCTATTTCACAAATTTTATCTGCAGGTTTTTCTAGGGCCCTAGTTCTGCCTATTGCATTTTGGGACCGATTAGTAAACAAGATAGCCAACTGGCCACCATCTTGGATTTTGATAGTTTAAGTTTGAAAAGCAGAGAAAAGAAATTTAAGTTTGAAAAGCAGAGAAAAGATCCCTCTTTCATTTGTCAGACATAAATCATTCTTTGGTGGGCGCCAAGATCCCTCTCGGATCTCTTGTTGTGATTTCCTGGGACATAAGTATGGTCGCAGTTTTATTTATGAACAAGGACATAGTCATTCAGATCCCCCGCCAATGGAGATATATAAAAGCTGAAGTAAGTTTGATTGTGGAGACTTATGTGTATGAAAAAAAACAGGAAAAATTGCAAAAAATGAAAACCTAAAAATAGCAAAAGGTACTACTAGACCATAAAATGAATGTGTCTATGAAGTGGAAATATCTCTGCTGGTTTTAGAGTTATGCTCCGGAAATGAACCTGCTACAAAAATATGATATTTTCAGCAATGTTTCTATGGTTACAGAAAAAAGCACAAAAAGTGAAAACCTAAAAAGAGCAAAAGGCACTACTAGACCATAAGAACAATGTGTCTATGAAGTTTCATGGAAATATCTCTGCTGGTTTTAGAGTTGTGCTCCAGAAACGATTCTTACACAAAAATCTGCCATTTTCAGCAATGTTTCCATGGTTACAGAAAACAGTACAAAAAGTGAAAACGTTAAAATAGCAAAAGGCACTACTAGACCATAAGACTAATGTGCCTATGGAGTTCCGTGCATATATCTCAACCAGTTTTCCAGTTATGCTGCGGAAACGAACCTGGTACAAAAATATGATATTTTCAGCAATGTTTCCATGGTTACGGAAAAGGTACAAAAAATGAAAACCTAAAAATAGCAAAAGGCACTACTAGACCATAAGAACAATGTGTCTATGAAGTTTCATGGAAATATCTCTGCTGGTTTTAGAGTTGTGCTCCGGAAACGATTCTTACACAAAAATCTGCCATTTTCAGCAATGTTTCCATGGTTACAGAAAAAGTACAAAAAGTGAAAACCTTAAAATAGCAAAAGGCACTACTAGACCATAAGGCCAATGTGTCTATGAAGTTTCGTGGAAATATCTCTTCTGGTTTTTAGAGTTATGCTCCGGAAACGAACCTGGTACAAAAATATGATATTTTCAGCAATATTTCCATGGTTACAGAAAAAATGCAAAAAATGAAAACCTAAAAATAGCAAAAGGCACTACTAGACCATAAGGCCAATGTGTCTATGAAGTTTCGTGGAAATATCTCTTCTGGTTTTAGAGTTATGCTCCGGAAACGAACCTGGTACAAAAATATGATATTTTCAGCAATATTTCCATGGTTACAGAAAAAATGCAAAAAATGAAAACCTAAAAATAGCAAAAGGCACTACTAGACCATAAGGCCAATGTGTCTATGAAGTTTCATGGAAATATCTCTGCTGGTTTTAGAGTTGTGCTCCAGAAACGATTCTTACACAAAAATCTGCCATTTTCAGCAATGTTTCCATGGTTACAGAGAACAGTACAAAAAGTGAAAACGTTAAAATAGCAAAAGGCACTACTAGACCATAAGACTAATGTGCCTATGGAGTTCCGTGCATATATCTCAACCAGTTTTCCAGTTATGCTGCGGAAACGAACCTGGTACAAAAATATGATACTTTCAGCAATGTTTCCATGGTTACGGAAAAGGTACAAAAAATGAAAACCTAAAAATAGCAAAAGGCACTACTAGACCATAAGAACAATGTGTCTATGAAGTTTCATGGAAATATCTCTGCTGGTTTTAGAGTTGTGCTCCGGAAACGATTCTTACACAAAAATCTGCCATTTTCAGCAATGTTTCCATGGTTACAGAAAAAGTACAAAAAGTGAAAACCTTAAAATAGCAAAAGGCACTACTAGACCATAAGGCCAATGTGTCTATGAAGTTTCGTGGAAATATCTCTTCTGGTTTTAGAGTTATGCTCCGGAAACGAACCTGGTACAAAAATATGATATTTTCAGCAATATTTCCATGGTTACAGAAAAAATGCAAAAAATGAAAACCTAAAAATAGCAAAAGGCACTACTAGACCATAAGGCCAATGTGTCTATGAAGTTTCGTGGAAATATCTCTTCTGGTTTTAGAGTTATGCTCCGGAAACGAACCTGGTACAAAAATATGATATTTTCAGCAATATTTCCATGGTTACAGAAAAAATGCAAAAAATGAAAACCTAAAAATAGCAAAAGGCACTACTAGACCATAAGGCCAATGTGTCTATGAAGTTTCATGGAAATATCTCTGCTGGTTTTAGAGTTGTGCTCCAGAAACGATTCTTACACAAAAATCTGCCATTTTCAGCAATGTTTCCATGGTTACAGAGAACAGTACAAAAAGTGAAAACGTTAAAATAGCAAAAGGCACTACTAGACCATAAGACTAATGTGCCTATGGAGTTCCGTGCATATATCTCAACCAGTTTTCCAGTTATGCTGCGGAAATGAACCTGGTACAAAAATATGATACTTTCAGCAATGTTTCCATGGTTACGGAAAAGGTACAAAAAATGAAAACCTAAAAATAGCAAAAGGCACTACTAGACCATAAGAACAATGTGTCTATGAAGTTTCATGGAAATATCTCTGCTGGTTTTAGAGTTGTGCTCCGGAAACGATTCTTACACAAAAATCTGCCATTTTCAGCAATGTTTCCATGGTTACAGAAAAAGTACAAAAAGTGAAAACCTTAAAATAGCAAAAGGCACTACTAGACCATAAGGCCAATGTGTCTATGAAGTTTCGTGGAAATATCTCTTCTGGTTTTAGAGTTATGCTCCGGAAACGAACCTGGTACAAAAATATGATATTTTCAGCAACATTTCCATGGTTACAGAAAAAATGCAAAAAATGAAAACCTAAAAATAGCAAAAGGCACTACTAGACCATAAGACCAATGTGTGTATGAAATTTCATGGAAATATCTCTACTGGTTTTAGAGTTATGCTCCGGAAACCATTCGTATGGACAGACGGACGAACGGAACCCATTTGTATATCCCCCGCCAACTTCGTTGGGCGGGGGATAAAAAATAAACTGGGATCTCTTGTTGTGATTTCCTGGAATATAAGTATGGTCGCAGTTCTATTTATGAAAAAATAAGCAATTGTAAAAAATAATAAAATATTATATTGTACTCTTATTCCATCTTTGTATGAAAAGTCTCCATGGATACAAACAATCCTGTACAGTCTCCATGGATACACACCTTCCTGTAAAGTCTCCATGGACACAAATATCCCTGTAAAGTCTCTATGGATACAAACCTTCCTGGTAAGTCTCCATGGATACAAACCTTTGTAGTAAGTCTCCATGGATACAAACCTTCCTGTAAAGTCTCCATGGATACAAACCTTCCTGTAAAGTCTCCATGGATACAAACCTTTGAAGTAAGTCTCCATGGATACAAATATCCCTGTTAATTTCCATTGATACAAGCCTTCCTGGTAAGTCTCCATGTATACAAATCTTCCTGTAAAGTCTCCATGGATACAAACCTTCCTGGTAAGTCTCCATGGATACAAACCTTCCTGTAAAGTCTCCATGGATACAAATCTTCCTAGTGAGTCTACATGGATACAACCCTTCCTGGTAAGTCTCATGGATACAAACCTTCCTGTAAAGTTTCCATGGATACAAACCTTCCTAGTAAGTCTCCATGGATACAAACCTTCCTAGTAAGTCTCCATGGATACAAACCTTCCTGGTAAGTCTCATGGATACAAACCTTCCTGGTAAGTCTCCATGGATACAAACCTTCCTAGTAAGTCTACATGGATACAAACCTTCCTAGTAAGTCTACATGGATACAAACCTTCCTAGTAAGTCTCATGGATACAAACCTTCCTAGTAAGTCTCCATGGATACAAACCTTCCTAGTAAGTCTCCATGGATACAAACCTTCCTGGTAAGTCTCATGGATACAAACCTTCCTAGTAAGTCTACATGGATACAAACCTTCCTGGTAAGTCTCATGGATACAAACCTTCCTGTAAAGTCTCCATGGATACAAACCTTCCTAGTAAGTCTCCATGGATACAAACCTTCCTAGTAAGTCTCCATGGATACAAACCTTCCTGGTAAGTCTCCATGGATACAAACCTTTGTAGTAAGTCTCCATGGATACAAACCTTTGTAGTAAGTCTTCATGGATCCAAGCCTTCCTAGTAAGTCTCCGTGGATACAAACCTTCCTGTTAAGTCTCCATGGATACAAACATCCATGTAAAGTCTCCGTGGATACAAACATTTCTGTAAAGTCTTGATATATACAAACCTTCCTGGAAAGTCTCCACAAATCCCCTTTTCTTGCTGGGTTTTTCTCCAGGTTGCTCCACAACTGAGGGTGTGCTCACTGCATCCGGTATGTCAAAATATTTGCGGACAGGTTTTATGTTGAAGAATAGTTTCATTACTAGGGAGAACACATTTGATGTTAACCAGTAAAAACAGAGTGCCTGAAATCAAGACAGGAATTTTCTTAACATTTTCTCCCATGAATGCATACATAACAAAAGAATAAAGTTCAGAAGCTAAACACAGCATCACTGTTTGGAATTCATTCAATTTTGTGTTGTATTTGTTTAATGATTAATGATAACTAAATTAACTCTTCACATATAATCTTTGCACTTAAGTGATTTTTGACTGCCATTGTGTATGTATATATAAACTTTGACTCCTCAAATTTGTGTCATTAAATCTTACAATAAGACATAATATATAAACATTAGACATTATGACACAAAGTTGTAATATGATGGTAAAAAGGGGAAGATTTTCTAAAACTGTGTTATGAGCACAGTACTAGAGTTACCAGAACACATTCATTGTGGTGAACTTCGCTTTGATGAGTAAATTGATGTGAGATATTATATTTAATGGGGGAAACTTGGCTTTGATGATTTAATTGATGAGCGGAACTCGTGGAGAACATGAGGACTGGTGTTAATAAAAGAAAAACTTACCGAAGGGAACTTGGCTATAAGGACTAGTGTAATAAGGGGAAGAACTTGTGTCAACAGCTTCATCCTTTTGTTCATGACATCATTCAATCCCACACCAGTTTCTGCTCCAAGCTACAAACGTACAGCATTGTAATATTAATCCTTATATGATAGATGTCAATAATTTTAACAGAAGGACGGATAGATGTCAATAATGTTAACAGAAGGACGGATAGATGTCAATAATGTTAACAGAAGGACGGATAGATGTCAATAATGTTAACAGAAGGACGGATAGATGTCAATATGATGATTTTTTGGCAAAAACCATTTTCAGCTCTCATTAGTACTTGTAAACTTAAACCTATGTGTAACCCTGCGGTAAATACTAGCCACTATATACCTCTTGGCTAGAGAGAACTTTCTCTTAAACTCAATTGGTTGAGCATCAGACTAGTAACCCAGATGCCCCAAGTTTGATCCTGGCAGATCCAGTGATTTGTTTATATCAAATCATGCATTCTGTTACATATGTGTTGTAAGTATTGAAATTCTCAGAATGTTGGTAACTTTAATTTGGAAAGGAATAAAACATTACTTGTAAAACATCTTCTTGATTCACAAGTATGAAAATTACGGCATATATAACTTTTTAAGACATCTGTGTACATGTGCATAACCACTACCAACATACTATTTTCACTCTGTTCATGAATAAATGCATTAACAGTCTGAAAGTATAATCTCTACTTGTGTTTAACATTATACCCTGAGTGTCATATATAATGTGCCGGCGGTGAGCATGGGCAGGACAAACAAAGGATCTGGAACTGTTATGTCTGTGAACCACCACAGGCCGCCAGTCTTCATACTTTCAACTGGCAGATTGGTCATTCCTCTCAGGCCTGTGAACACGGTCATAAATACTGGCGCCTAAAAAAACACAAGGTTACAAAGAAGATTATATAAGATACATTTCAGGCACAAGTTGTGAAACAGATTCATTCATAACCTTTGTCATCACTGGATTTCCTATGTGCAAATGTTCATCCCTAAACTCATTTTGATTCAACCATAAAGGCACTTCTTGTTTGCAATCTATAATCACTGTTCAAGGTTAGTATGACTGAATTAGGCAGACAAATAAACACACATGTATATTACCAATAAAGATAATTAATTTGACAAAAACCATCATTACCGGTAACACTTTCTTGAGGTAACCAAAAGAAAATTAAGATTAATTGATATAGATTTAAATATAATGACTGATAACATACCTGGGCAAATATAACAGCAAAGTTCTTTAGTGGGTTTACATTCTCTTTTTTCATTAATTCCCTCAATTCCTCATTATGTTTCATCACTGAAATGATAGGTACACTGCTTAACATATACATTATAAATTAAATCCCCTTGCTTCATTAAGTTGTGTTTAACTTGAACAGACATAAACTGTTGTCAATGTTTATTTCGGAAATACCAGTAGATAAAATAATATTGCCTTGTGTTATATGTACATTGATATTTTGACTTTTACTTTGACATTCTATTGTTTGATTTGTTTTTTTTTAATGCCTATCTATCATTGACTGATATTTTATTTTTTCTTGCAATATGGACAAACGATGTCTTTTACGATAGATACATGTACTTTGTATACATGTACATTTATATTTTACACAATAACATGTTACACTATCATACTTACATGCGAGCCTATTTCCAGTTTTATTTGCTTTCATTATTTTGTCATTGATTACTGAAAGTCTTGGAGCTACATTTTGGGTTTTTGCAGCATTTCTCACCACCATCACATTCAGGGGAAACATTGCTAATCTCACAGCTATGGTGACTGGAACACAAATAAAAAGTATTACTAAACTAAATCAACATATTATATCATTAATATACTGGTAGCTACTTTTTTCTCCTACACTTATTTTTTAGTAAGTTATATGTGTCATAATTTTCATGCTCACGAATCAATTTTGGCAGTATTGCATAACAATCATTAGTTTTAAATCTGCAGTGCAGCAAAAGCAAAATGAGTACATACGGCCAGACCATGAAGCCAAGTTGTGGTCTACAATTTCATTTCAATTTTTACAGTATTATTTGTAATTGTAAAGTGATTTATGCAGGTATGTTTCCACCTAAGAATACATAAAGCATAAAATCAAGAAATTTACAGTGCATAAATTCTGTGTTGCAACTAATGTTTAAAAGGCATCATACATGATTCTATGTCCATTTGAATGACTTTCACAGCTTAATTCACCAAACCTGATGATTTTTAATAAATTACTGATGAAAAGATAGCATCTAAAACATTTTGCCCAGTTACTGAACATATAACTTTCAGTCTTGATATTTCTGCTTTTTGTCTTTTTAACTTAATAATAGATTTTTCACATGTTTCTTTATGTGTTACCTGTAGCTATAACTAGTACCCATACTTGTACAGGAAAAAGGAGACCAGGAAATTGTTATATTAATTAATATCAGTGCACATAATACCTACTTAAAGCTATGGCTCCAACCCATGGAAGTCCTTCAACATGTAAAAATTCTAGACTTTGTTGGTAAAGGCCTGGTGGCCAGTTACTGCCAAGGCCTAAGCTCTGTAGTGATGGTTCCCCTAGAGCATTGAGTGGCAGTTCAGACACATCAACATAGGATGGCAAGTCTGGGGGTGTGGGAATGTAACTGTCTTGATCCTAAAAAAATAACAACAAGAAGTGTTTGGTTAGGTATTGATCAGGTCAAAACAGAAAAGAACCAATCATGTTAACTTGTAATTTTCAATAAACAATGAAAATTTCAACATACCGTTAAAAGTTCGGGTGAGTTTGTGTCTGTGCTATTGTGACGCTGCACTGCACAAACACTCCATAGAGGGGTCCGACGCGATCTCTTTAATAAATGAAGGCTGGTAGAATGCGGCTGGACAAGGGATGAACCATATGCATGCAAGCATCTTTTGGAGAAATTCTGAAAGAAAAAGACAAAAAACAATACATTTTAATTGAATTAATGCAGAAAAATTGATGACTTAGAAAAGGGAAAAGGTGCATACTTCCTGGACCATTATAACTAAACTCTTGGTCTCCTTCTCAAACAATCAGCACTTTTTATCAACAAGAGATCCCTGGAGAGGAATCTTTGCGCCAAAAGATTGATCTATGTCTGACAACTGACATGCAGAACTTTTCTTTACTTTGCAAGCTTCAGCCATCTTGTTGACCGATCGGTCCCAAAATGCACTATGCACAACTAGGCCCCAAGGGGAACCTACATATGTAATTTGAGACAGATCACTGCAGTACTTTTTGAGAAGTAGCAACTAGAACACTGACACGTCAGAAAGGGCCCCGCTATGTGTCTGACGTGCCAAGATGACTGATTTGCAGCCTTTTTGATTCTAATCATATCATGTAGCCATTTTGATTCAAATCATATTGACTTTAATTAATATATTAAGCAATGAATAATTTTATTTATTATGTCATAACAAATTGTTAATAAGTCCAAAAATGGAAAATGTGTCCACAACCTTTGATGCAGTGACCCCATGATCTTACCTTTGGTCAGTCAAAACTTTGGTGAGTTGACTTCTTGTTTAATTCTGAACAACTCTGCTTCATTATAAATGTTGTAGCAAAATGTTCATGAGAATTTTTTTTTTTAAATTTGACCTTGACCTTTGACTTAGTAACCTTGGCCCATGACCTTACCTTTGGACAGTCTACTCCTTGTTTAATTCTGAACAACTTTGCATCATAATGTTATAACAAAATGTTTATCAGTTAAGAGCAACAACATTGTGATTTTTTTAAATGTTAAAATCCAAGATGGCCGATTTTTTAATTTAATTTCAGCCTGAAAAATTACCAAGCAGATTTAGGATGGATGGGGAATCATCGTGTAAAATATGGGGAAAATACTCCACTCCCTTCCATCATTAATGTGCAAAAGAAAAAAAACGGACAGACGGACGGACGGACGGACAGACGGACAGACAACCTGATTACTATAGGGCACCCGCATCTCGATGCGGGGCCCTAATAACAAACTTCAGCTACCATAATCCAAGATCGCGGCCTGGGGGCCATCTTGTTAAACGATCGGTCCCAAGACGTAAAATGTGAAACTGTAGCCCCAGGGGAACCTACAAATGGAATTTAAGAAAGATCTCTTCAGTATTTTCTATGAAATAGCAGTAACAACATTAACTATCAATTCCAAAATGGCTGTCTGGCGGCCATCTTGTTGACCGATCGATCCCCAAACGTAATATGCACAACAAGGGCTATAGGGGAACATACATATGAAAATTGAGAATAATCCCTTCAGTTCTCTCTGAGAAATAGCGATTACAAGAATTGTTAACTGAAGGACGGACGGATGGAAGGACGGACCATGGACGAAAAGTGATTTGAATAGCCCACATCTGATGATGATGCGCTAAAAAGCTATGACCATTTTAAGTTCCACTTTACACAAATATAAGAAGTACCGGGTAAGAAGTCTGAAAGTAAAAATACATCTATGATGTAAAATCACCAGATTTCATGTTCAGAATATATTTTGCTAGCAGAAACAAGAGGCCCAAGGGCTGTAACGGTCATTTGACAACCTTGGAATCAGTTGAATAGAAAAAGAAATACAGTTTTTCAAGATGGTGATTTTGGTGCCCATTTTTGTGCCCATTTTTTATTTGAGAAAAAGTTCAAAATGTGTTTCCAAGATGATGACTGTAGTTGCCATCTTGGATTTTGGATCAACCCTAGAAATAACAACAATTGATCAGGTCCATATCAGGATCATTTCAGTAAAGTTTCAGCTTAATCACACTGGTAGAACTTTAGAAGAAGATCAAAATGTGTTTTTCTGTGGTGGCCATCTTGGATTTCGAATTGACCTGAGAAATTACACTTGGTCGGGACCATGTCAGGCAAGTTTCAGCTAAATTGCATAGGTAGCTAGAACTTGAAAAGAAGTTCAAAATGTATATTCATGATTGTGGCAGCCATCTTGTATTTCAGATCAAACTCGAAAATAACAACACTTGGTTATGATCATATTTCAAGATAATATCAGGCAGGTTTCGCTCTCACTCAGCTCAATCCTATATATATATAGCTACTGGTGGAACTTTAGAAGAAGTTTAAAATGTGAAAAGATTACTGACGGTGCATGGCTGATGACGACAGACAAAACACAATTACCTGAGGTCATCCTTACACTCTTTAACCACCTACCATGGGAGACGAGATCTGAAATTTTTAGTACGAAATTATTAGAAATAGCTTTAGATAGTTATACATAGACAAGACAGACGCAATAAATGCACTGGTCAAAAAGATATAATCTGTGTGTTCTCAAGTGCACGGCATCGTCAGCAGTGACGTCACAGAATAAGGTTGGGCACATGTTTATTTATTGCTATTATAGCGATATATAGCTAATTATAGCTTTACAAAACTGACGAAAAATAACATTTTTGGAGATAAAATTGTTTGCATGCAAAACCAATGCCCGAAACTTACAGGGATTGTTTATACGGATCATTTGAAAACTATGCAACCACTTTTCATTCGAAACAATAGAGCAATAATTAACTTAATTAGCTTAATTATACCTGACCAAAACTGTTTTCAATTTGTCTGAATGATCGTTATAAACAACCACTGCAAGTTTCGGGGGTCGGCTTTGCGTGGAAGCATTTTTATCTTCGAAAATGTTGTTTTTCATCATTTTTGTATAGCTATTATACATTGTAGTTATATATCGCTATAATAGCAATAAATAATAATAATGATAATACTTTATTTATTGAGGGTGGCATATTTAGCATGGAGCTAATCTTCCATATGGCCCTCGTTATATAAACACAAACAAATTGACATAAATCATAAAAAATACATAACATGCTTATGATAACAATTTATATACAATACAATGGAAAAACACAAGTGAAATGAAACAGGTACATTACTATTTTATATATACTGTATTAGTACATTCCTTGAACCAAATAATCGGAACTGTTATGATATAGGTATTAAACATATATTAAATACAATGTAAGTTAATAATGCATTTAGATTATCAAGTTTGATAGTAAATAACATTCTTAACTTTTGCAATATAAAAACATGTGCCCAACCTGAGAACTTGACGCCTGAAGACGACGTCAACAGCATAGATTCCTGTGCATTTTTGATAACATGGCAAAGCCTATACTGGTTGGCGACATATTATTGTGAAGAACATATTATCGTGATTTTGATTGGCAGGTTACACTGAATGCGCTTTTTAAACGGTTTTGTGTTTAGAAAGATGACACCTACCAATATTACCAACAATATTTTCAAATTTAGAAGAAAATTAAATTTTTAACATAAAAATACCAAATTTCAGTAAATCTTGCCTCACAAGTACAACATTAGCCAGGGGGAATGCATGATATCGGTTTAATTCTAAAAAAATCGTCCTGATTTATATATCGTCTGCTTCCTCTGATGACAGAAAACAGCATTCAAAAAACCAAAGTTGTAAGGGAGGTAATTAAATCTAAGAAAAGAACGCTGATCGGGGTCACTCAAGCACTTTTGACCAGACGACAAAATACAAGGTAGTAAACAATGCCGATTTGATTTGTTATTTTATTGTTAACATAATTAATCACCACCAGAAATCATTCAAATGTCTTTAATATTTATTCAGAATACTAATGATTTATACAGACATGTGAGAAATATTTGTCATTTTGCCAGAAATCGATCGGTAAATGGCGACCTCTTCATTTCCCCTGTCAGCGTAATCTAACGATTTGACATGTCATAAACAATACACGTTTTCTCTCTTTTGAAACGCAGCTTCAATTAATTTTTTGAAAATAGTTCATATGTTTATCTTTATGTTGATACCAAATTTAATTTATTCCATCACACGTAACTATTTTTAATATTTTTTTGAAAAAAATCACGATAATATGTTCAGTAAAATGACACGAAAACCTATTTGACAGACTTTTTTCAAAGGGCTGTGTTTATTGTAAAATATCATATAAATTCACTTAAAGCTTATTTATTTAAAGTGTTGTGGACTAAAGCTTATTTACAACTCTAAAAATCTAAATTTAAATACAACGTTTAGAAAAAAATCGAGAAAAATTGCTTTTTTTTCACGATAATATGACACCAGCCAGTATAAACAAAATTGAAGGAAAATTGAACTATTCCAGTTGGATTATTTCGAATTATTTTAACAACATGATATCATGTACAAAGTGTACATGCATATCAACATGCTGATGAAATATATAGTAAATCTCGTAGAAACAATGTAAACAAGTGTAGCGGGATTGGACTGGGTCGATCATCGGTGACTAGGTAGCTCAGTCGGTAGAGCACTCGGCTTGTGTTCTGACGGTCCCGGGTTCCAATCCCGGTCTGGTCGCTACATTTTCTCCTCTCCTGTTACAAAATTTGAGCCCAACTAAATAACCCACTGTGGTGGTGTTTGGAAGGGTCTTGTATGTGTTCGAGGGTGAAGACTTCGAGAAAGGAGAAAGGAGAGAGGAGTGTAGCGGGATTGGACTGAGTCGATCATCGGTGACCAGGTAGCTCAGTCGGTAGAGCACTCGGATAGTGTTCTGAGGGTCCCTGGTTCGAATCCCCGTCTGGCCGCTACATTTTCTCCGCTCCCGTTACACATATATAAAGCTCTGAGGTCATAATCCTGTATTTACATGTAGCTTTGGGCTCAACAACTCACCAGTAACCATCTGCATCACACATTCATCATGTCATGACCACTGATGACCTTTTTCATAGTTGACTAATATAACATGTAGTAGCAATAAACTTGGTGGCACGTAACTGTCGTTATGTGATTAGTTTACACTACAAATCTTGTTACGTATTCATTAATTGGATTATGTTTACCTGTGTAACAGTTACATTCAATTTAAGGGAATCGCGTAAAATCAATTTTGAAGTTAGCGACAGCAGCCGCACATGTCTCATGGCCGCCATGATGAACTCTCCAAACAACAACATAATAAAAATCCTATTTTCTAATATTATACAATTAAAATACTTAAGGATTTGTATATATAAATTTATATTCTACAACTGAAAGTGCTCTGACATGATTGATTCTTTTCAGTAATATCAATTGTTTTGATACCTTTTTTTGTTTAGAGACTATTTTATCGGCACTCCTCTGCGTTTTGTGTCATATATACCATAAAGTCAGAGAAGAGGGGAATAGAAAAGGAAGTATGGCGACTATAGTTCGCATTAAACGACGGCGTGCTGACGAGCCTATTGAAAACATCCTTGTTTCTTGTAAAAGAAGGAAAAACGACGAAGAAGACCACAATTTACAAAGTAGTTTAAAATTCGCCGGAACTGCCAATTCACGAGTAAGCTTAGATTGCAAGATTTTCTAGATGCAATTGATTTGTATATCGGAACATGTTTTTAACTAACGTTTGGGCCGTTTTCGTTTATTCGGAACAATCGGTTCGACCGTTGGTTAAAGCAATTATTTCAAGTGTAAATTCTGACGGACCTGCAGTCTTTGATACAGGCCTGTGAGGGCTTTGCCAAGGCTCATATGAAAACAATGTAAAATCACCAGGTCCGTCTTTAATTAATAAACGAGCAACTTGGTCCAACAAGTCAAACCGTATAATCGAAAACGATTTTTGTTATGAATTAAAGACGGACCTGGTGATTTTATATTGTTTCCAGACGAACTTTGACAAAACCCTCACAGGGCTGTATCATAAACTGCAGGTCAGTCAGGATTTATACTTTAAATAATTACTTTTACAACAGTCGAACTGATTATTTCGAATAAACGAAAACGGCCTAAGTACTGTACTAGGCTACTCCAACAATGTTAGAGGTATAGCACGACGAGACACTTTTGGAACATTACGTCATGTGTCTCGAAAGTCAGCAAAGTAACGTCCGATAAAAAAATGGCTGACCAGTCGACTCTCATGTTATGGGAGTATGTACTTATAGGCCTACTGGACAAAGTATTGCATAACAGAACTGCAACATAATATGATATTCAAAGAGTCAAAGTTGTACTAGAATAACCGTGGTACTACCAGTTATCGTTACAAAATTTCAAAAGATATAATTTAAAGCTGAATAAAAGGATAAATAAAGATATTATATAAGAATGACTCTTGTAGTATGAATATAATATATTGTGTTTTCTGTATTAGATCTAGCTGCAATATTGTAGCTCAAAAGACTTTTAGACAGATAATGGTGTCGTCTTTAGAGCTACAATTGGTGCCTATTAGTGCTAATGGGGCAAAGAAATATTTGTGCAAACTATTAAAACATTTTTTTGCATTTTATCTTACTTGTTTTATAGCATTTACCTGCTAGGCATTAAAACTGAATCGTATAAAATATCAAATTTACAGCAAGACATTATTTTTTTCACATGTAAATATGATGGTCTTTTCAAAGGAAAATTATACGTATAAAGTCTACAAATTATGAATTCCACGTCTTATGAATGGTTAAGTAGATGTTACGAATGGTCATCATGTATCTTATGGACAAAAATAAGATATAGATTCATTTATACGCTGGAAATAATCGGAAATCTACAACAAAGTAAAGAAAAGTGTGCCCAAGTGCTTTTCTGAGGCAGTGCTCCACTACGACACATAGGGACCATTTCGTATATTCGTTCTATATATTAGATCCAGAATCATTGAGATCAAAAAGTAATCACAATTTATGGAATAATATGAATAGAGGCAAATAAAACCTTGTAAGAATGCCACATCATGTACTAAGTGTTGGTAATTTCTTTTAAAATGTCTAAATATATATTTTATATGAATTGAAGATCTAATTGTTCTCGTCTTGGCATTTCATATTGTTTTTGGACCAGGAGACCTTGTAAGTGATGTGCACATGTTTATCCAGAATGTTTCTTGTTGATTACATTTTGTTCATGATACAAATAATAAGGTGGACACTTTAATTAACACTGCTATATTTATTAATCACTATTATTTTCTATTACCAGTAATGATCCTATATATATATTTTAACCCATAGCTGGGTCAATATCTCAATAGGGGACATATTTCGTCCACAATGTTTTTATCCTTATAATTGAATAAATTACAATATTACAACAAATTTTTCAAATAATTAGATCTACCGTATATAGAAGACATGTATTAGAAATACATTTAAGAACAACTATCTAATCTAAATAATGAATGTTATTTTTGCTATTTTACATGGAAATTGTGTCCAGTGATTGCATGACCGTTACAACACTAAAAATCCAGATATTTTCATTCGGCCCACTATTTTTTTTTTGTATTTCGCGCCTTTCAAACTTTTTAAAGACTTTGTTTTTAAATGTATAATACCAATGTAGAATATTGCCTTGTTAATTTGAAGAAATCACAAGTAAGGTTAACAGCCAAGCATGATATATCTTTACCATTCGTAGTTTGTTGGTTCCCTTTTTGAAATAAAAATATTTTCTCTTTGTTTATATTGATCAAATAGATGAAAGGTTCAGATCTGCAAGGCTACAGGGTACTGTCAAATGTTTTAAGCGTGTTAGATACATTGATTTGTTAGGTATGTCCATTCCCATTACGATCCTCCCCATTACATTTTCTGTACCAAAGACGTCATAATTAACTGTAACGGAGTAGACAAGTTGTAACGGTACAGGACATAGTTAAATACACACATTTCTCGAAATCTGAAAGTAAAATAGATATATTGAGATATAAAGAGTTGAATTGATCAATAAATTAATTGTTTTAGGTTCTTTGTATTTGTAATTTCCCTCAAGATCGTGGTGACTTTGTCCTTCCCCTTCACATGCTGTGTTTACCCGTTACACTTAAGTCAATTACGGAGTGACCACTTTAGCCAAAAGTTTGATTAAAATATGGAAAATAGTCTAATATAATTTAGTGGCAATTCATATTTATCTTAAAGATTAAAAATGAATTTTAATGGAGAAACATGTTTTAAAACAGATTTATTGAATTATGTATTGTAAAAATGATTAATATCCAAACTTAAAAAATATGACAACAAAAAAATGGCAATGTCATATTAAATTCAAGAAAAAATATCACAAATATGTTCAAATCTTTCTGCAATTGTTGTTTAAATATAAATTTCAACAAATATCTTTATTTAAACAGAATATGTAATATATTTTTAGCTCACCTGGCCCGAAGGGCCAGTGAGCTTATGTCATATGGCGTGGCGTCCGTCGTCGTCCGTCGTCCGTCTGTCCGTCAACATTTCCTTTAAATCGCTACTTGTCATAGAGTTCTGCATGGATTGTAACCAAATTTGGCCACAAACATCCTTGGGGGAAGGGGAACAGAACTTGTATAAATTTTGGCTCTGACCCCCCCACGAGCAGGAGGGGCGGGGCCCAATAGGGGAAATAGAGGTAAATCCTATAAATCGCTATTTGTCCTAGAGTTCTGCATGGATTGTAACCAAATTTGGCCACAAACATCCGTGGGGGAAGGGGAACAGAATTTGTATAAATTTTGGCTCTGACCCCCCGGGGGCAGGAGGGGCGGGGCCCAATAGGGGAAATGGAGGTAAATCCTATAAATCGCTACTTGTCCTAGAGTTCTGCATGGATTGTAACCAAATTTGGTCACAAAGATCCTTGGGGGAAGGGGAACAGAACTTGTATAAATTTTGGCTCTGATCCCCCGGGAGCAGGAGGGGCAGGGCCCAATAGGGGAAATAGAGATTAATCCTATAAATCGCTACTTGTCCTAGAGTTCTGCATGGATTGTAACCAAATTTGGTCACAAACATTCTTGGGGGAAGGTGAACAGAGCTTGTATAAAATTTAAGCTCTGACCCCCCAGGGGCAGGAGGGGCGGGGCCCAATAGGGGAAATAGAGGTTAATCCTATAAATCGCTACTTGTCCTAGAGTTCTGCATGGATTGTAACCGAATTTGGCCACAAGCATCGTTGGGGGAAGGGGAACAGAACTTGTATAAAGTTTGGCTCTGACCCCCCGGGGGCAGGAGGGGCGGGGCCAAATAGGGGAAATAGAGGTAAATCCTATAAATCGCTACTTGTCCTAGAGTTCTGCATGGATTGTAAATAAATTTGGCCACAAGCATCGTTGGGGGAAGGGGAACAGAACTTGTATAAATTTTGGCTCTGACCCCCCCGGGGAGGAGGGGCGGGCCCTAAAAGGGGAAATAGAGGTAAATCCTATAAATCACTACTTATCCTAGAGTTCTGCATGGATTGCGACCAAATTTGGCCACAAATATTCACGAGGGAAGGGGAACAGAACTTGTATAAGTTTTGGCTCTGATCCTCTGTGGGCAAGAGGAGGGCTCAATAGGGGAAATAGAGGTAAATCCTATAAATCGCTACTTGTCCTAGAGTTCTGCATGGATTGTGACCAAATTTGGCCACAAACATCCATGGGGGAAGGGGAACAGAACTTGTAAAATTTTGGCTCTGACCCCTTGGGGGCAGGAGGGGCGGGGCCCAATATGGGAAATAGAAGTAAATCCTATAAATTGCTACTTGTCATAGAGTTCTGCATGGATTGTAACCAAATTTGGCCACAAATATTCATGAGGGAAGGGGAACAGAACTTGTATAAGTTTTGGCTCTGATCCTCTGGGGGCAAGAGGAGGGCTCAATAGGGGAAATAGAGGTAAATCCTATAAATCGCTACTTGTCCTAGAGTTCTGCATGGATTGTGACCAAATTTGGCCACAAACATCCATGGGGGAAGGGGAACAGAACTTGTAAAAATTTGGCTCTGACCCCTTGGGGGCAGGAGGGGCGGGGCCCAATATGGGAAATAGAAGTAAATCCTATAAATTGCTACTTGTCATAGAGTTCTGCATGGATTGTAACCAAATTTGGCCACAAATATTCATGAGGGAAGGGGAACAGAACTTGTATAAGTTTTGGCTCTGATCCTCTGGGGGCAAGAGGAGGGCTCAATAGGGGAAATAGAGGCAAATCCTATAAATCGCTACTTGTCCTAGAGTTCTGCATGGATTGTGACCAAATTTGGCCACAAACATCCTTGGGGGAAGGGGAACAGAACTTGTATAAATTTTGGCTCTTATCCCCCGGGGGCAGGAGGGGTGGGGCCCAATGGGGGAATTAGAGGTAAATATTTGAATTCCTTCAGAAAAGAAACAATGAACCTGTATTTAGTTGGCATTACAAACCAGGTGAGCGATACAGGCCCTCTGGGCCTCTTGTATTATTATTTCTTGTATCTATGAGTACTTGAACAGTGACGGACACATAACCCTTAGGCATTTTGAAGTCACTATTGTGATTTCGCTTTACGACATCGATATCGTGCTCGGATATTTGTACAACTATCATCTACAATGCAAACCTTATCCAGAAAGTCAATTTTTGTCACTGTTTCTCATGACGCGATTTCATAAAAATCCCAAGATATTGACCCAGCTATATTTCAAATTTTAAACCTTCTTTTACGATTTAAAAAATAATAATCAAACAAGTTTTCTTCAAGCAATATATTGTTACATAAGGACTTATGTACTTTTCAGTGTAGTATTACATCTTTTAGATATAAATGAAGCACCAAAAATATTGTGTCGGTCCATTCCTATATGTCCTGAATAGTGAAATAATGGCATTAATTTCCAGGGCATAGTTTTGTTGACATATTTAATCAAAGTCAAGCTAATTTTTTTTACATCATTTACAGGATGAGGTATCTAAACACATTCGTGATGCTATTAGAAAAGAAAAGCTGCAGAAAGAATATAAACAGCACCATGTGGACATAGCTTATAATACACGACAAAATCACAAACAGCAGGCAAAGGCAGCAAGGTTCAAGGTCACCTCAAGTTTCAGGGCTCTAGCCCTGGATAATTTAGACTTGGCAAATGATGAAACAGAATCAGAGAATAAAGAAAACAAAGAACCTAGTGTGCATAAAGAGGAAGATAGTAGCTCAGCAACATTAAACAAGACTGAAGGAGGTGCTAGTGCCAGCAGTAGTGAAAGTACTAGTGTGTTCCGGCTAATTGATGTGGAGACATCTGGTTCCCTGGGTACAAGGCAGACTTATGAATCCCTCTTACAGGTAATTTAGTTACAAAACATATCATTGTTAGCTAATATATAAATTAGATAAAATGAATATTTGTTCTTGTGACTTTATTGGGAAGTTCGTTGTTTAACTACTTTGTGTTCTAATATATGAACTTGAACTTTTGGCAATTAGTCATGAGTTTAAGTTCTCTAAATGGAAATGTTGATGGAAAATAAAGTGACATTTTTTGAGCCCACTATCATCAAATAGTGGACTATTAAAATTGCATACTGATAGGTTCCCCTTAGTGCCTAGTTATACAAACAACAAATTGGCTGAAGGCAGCCATCTTAGTTCTCAGAAAGTACTGATCACTATTTCTTTGAATTCACTGACAGTTCACTTTTGAGATTAGATTCAGATGTAGGTTCACCTATTCCGTAGTTACATATATCACTGTCTGGGACTGATTAGAGATTAAAGCAACATGATTGTCAGTTGTTTATCTTGGATTTTGATATGTTTTTGTCTCTAAGTTGATGTTATGTAGTTCCCAATATGAACCAAAAAAAGAGAAAAAAACAGAGAAAAGATTCTTCTTTCCTTTGACTTGCGTAGCTCATTCAATGGTGGATACCAAAATCTCTCTGGGATCTGTTGTAATTAAATACATACATCTCCTACCATTTACTTTAAAGATGCTCCACCGCCGACAGAGCATAAATGATACTCATCATTTGAACAATAATTGGTGTTTAATCGTGTATATGTATGTCTAATTGACACAAAAAATAATATCAAATAATTTATTTTGCTTTTGGTGCATGCGCAATCAGTACTGGTACTTCATTAGTAAAAATTAGAAGCTCAAACTTTTCAATGGTGGTAATGGTGAAAAGTAAGTAACTTTTGTTACTGTATGAAGACAGTGGAGGCGGTGGAGCATCTTTATTGTGTTCATTCCTTTCAGTCAGCTAAACAGATTTTGTTGTCTTTGTTTTTGACATTAGGAATCTCAAAGTAGTAGTGGAATCACCTGTAATTCTGTCCCACTGGTGAGGGAACAGGTGCTCCAGCCAGCAGACGAGGAATATGTGTACGACTTGTATTTTACTAATAACAGAGACTTCAACTTCAAACTTCTAGAAAGTGCATTGACAATCGAGGCCTATGGAGATGATTTTGTTTATGATGACGTGCCACACCCAGAGGATGAGCATGTGTATGAAGATGAAGATGACAGCAACGATGAAGACAATTGGAGGAATGACTATCCAGATGAAGACCCGCACTTCCTAGATAACCAGTTGGAGACTGATTTCTTCTATGGAGGGGGTATGATTTCAATATATTCCAGCAATAATTGATGAATTCAGTCTGCGACTTTAAGCACTAGTCCGATGCCCACGACTAATAATTTTACCGCCGGACTAGTGTTTATTGTAATGAACTAGTCCGATTGGACTAGTAGCTTCCCGATCAATTAAAATCATTTTAAAATACTATATCTGCAGTGCTCCATTGCATTTTCAACACATTTTGAGTGCATTCGGTATGTGATTATTTCAGTTTAAATAGCCAGACTTGTAAAATATTGGGGTTAACTAGTCCAAAGGACTAGCAGTGGAAAAAGTTAACGTCACAGACTGTCAGAATTTAGGGTTTTTCCAGGAAAGATAAATAAAATCGGTTTTAGTAACTAAATTAAACAACATGAAGAGTGATGTCCTGTAGATCATTTTTGTTCTAAAAATAAAAAGGTGTATACGTGCTTATATTTGGTGTATTGTTTAAGGAATAGGTGTTTATTTTGTTGAGGGTATAATGATAATGGAGCAGGTGAGCAGGTGTAAATTATGTAACCCTGGCGCCAGGTTACATAAAATTTACACGGGCTCCATTATCATTATACCCTTATAACCTCAACAAAATAAACACCTATTCCTTATATCACAGTTTTTCAAGTAAATGAATATTATTTTTTCTCTGCGGCAGTTGCATATTTTTTATTAAAATACCCATTTTTTTTTTCTCTCCCGTCATCGTCAACGAATTCGATTGAACAGCTGATTGGAATCGAGCCATCGACTATTCATGTAACAATAGAATCGCCGCGCATGTTGAGCTAACATTATACACTGATAATGATAATACTAGAAAGCATGGTTATTGAGTCCATGTCAGAGCAAACTGTAAATATATCTATATCTCTGCCCTTGAATAACCCTGAATGTTTTTTTGGTGACTGAGTCATGACATGACTGATAACATCAATAGTTAAACAGGAAACTTGGTCAAGATGCTAAAAAACATTGCCATTGCCATATCTTCACATGGCTTGTCTGCATGTATCAGAATTGATGACACCATTGATGACATGGCCTTCAATGGTATAAGATAATCATTTCTGTTTATATATAACTTCAGGTGTTTTTCTTTGCAGATGTGATTGAGCGACAAGCCTTTGCTGATACTGAAGATGGAGGTTTGGCCGAATGGATGCACACTCGCTGTAACATAGGTAAGCTTTAAAAGTATGCTTTGTATATCTACTGTTAATCCTGTCCGATATCCCCTTTAGGGATAGATTTAAATTCTGCCAGGATTGTACTTTGTTGATCTGCAGTCAAGCCTTTTGTGACATAAGAAAACTGTAATTTTTAGGGTTATTAATCATTGATCTATAATACGTACACTATACGGGACAGATCACCTTGAAAATTTAAGAATATTTTGTCCAAACTGTTGGAATTATTTTTTATAAGCATGTTAAAGGAGTTTGAAGTCTTGTCCTTTTGTTGTTGTACAGAAGACGATGATGAGCTGTCTAGTGAAGACGAAGACTCTGCATACTTTGGCGAGCATTTGAATTCAAAAAGCAGTTACGAAAATTACCATCGCAAAGTCCGTCGTGAACTGGATGAAGGTGAAGGTCACAGCGATCCAGATGACGATGAAAATGACTGAAAATTAATTGATATTAATTAAGCCTTTTGATAAGGATAGAACATAGTGTATGTTGTCTAGAGGAGCTGTCCACGCCTACAGTACCAAAATCATACCTCATAATTGACAGAGACGTAAATAGGGTCTGTATTTATTAGGTTGGGTCGGCTCTTTTGAGTTCAAGGAATTGAGCAGGACACCAAGAAAATGCATCTACTGATCGAGTTCTTGATATTTCATGACCGAAAACCATTCTATTTAAATAAAATTCTTTTTTTAAAGATAAGAAAAACGCTTCTAGTCTTTAATCTTAACTGTATGTAGAGCAGGTTTGTGGCCTGCCTGTGACAACATGCCTACATCATGCTGCTGACTTGTGATAACAATGGCCATCCAGTATCAATCTGTTGTACATAGCTATATTGATAAACACTTAGTGCAATATCTGTCTTTTTTCATGTTAACTGTCAACTTTTTAGCTCTTTACTGACATACCAATGTATGCAATCGGGAATCAATATTACATAGGCTTTGATAGAAGATGGACTCAGAGGACTACCATGTTGTTATCCTATTCAATTTTCAATTCCTAGATGCAATTTTCAGCATTCAAGTGAATTTTGGTACTGAATTTGCAGATCTTTCAACAAAATTTTATTTCAAACAAACAAGTTGAAATAGGATCGAACAACAGGCAGTGCCTATATAAGTTCTCTCCTTGGTAACAAAATGTATATGAAAACATTTGAAAGTATATGTTTCATAAGTCATGACAATATATCATATATTATTAATGAGATAATAGATAGTAATTTTGTTTTTCAAAAAGTATAATAATAAAGAAATGAGAATGTAGCAGCCATGAGAAAATTACCTTCATCCACCAGATACAGACCAGAAATTTTGCAGATCTCAAAGCATACATTTCTTCTTCCTAAATTAAACATGCACATGGCTGAAATATCCCTGGAAGCCAGCCCTGCTTCTGCACTTTGACATTTTGGCAGCCTGATATTTTTGTTAGGCAATCCCTGGTTGCCGAGCTACTGTCAGTGTCTACCCCTGGTTGCCGAGCTACTGTTAGTGTCTACCTGTGGTTGCCGAGCTACTGTTAGTGTCTACCCCTGGTTGCCAAGCTACTGTTAGTGTCTACCCCTGGTTGCCGAGCTACTGTTAGTGTCTACCCGTGGTTGATGAGCTAATGTTAGTGTCTACCCCTGAATATGTTGTAACTTGTAGATAATCAGTTCAGGCCTGTCAATGACACTAGTATAAAACATGAACTCCTAACATAATGATACATTGTTGGCTGTAATGGCATTGGTCTACATTGAGTATACAAAGCACATATATTTTATGTTTTATCAGCAAGCTGTTAGAAAAATCTGGACATTTGAAATTCTTGTTATACAGTGTAACTTATCTATACAGGTTTTAGTGACCAGCATATCTAGCCTGTATAACCAGGTTCCAGCTATACAGGTTTTAGTGACCAGCATATCTAGCCTGTATAACCAGGTTCCAGCTATACAGGTTTTAGTGACCAGCATATCTAGCCTGTATAACCAGGTTCCAGCTATACAGGTTTTAGTGACCAGTATATCTAGCCTGTATAACCAGGTTCTAGCTGTGACCAGCATATCTAGTCTGTATAACCAAGTTCAAGCTGTGACCAGCATATCTAGCCTGTATAACCAGGTTCCAGCTATACAGGTTTTAGTGACCAGCATATCTAGCCTGTATAACCAGGTTCCAGCTATACAGGTTTTAGTGACCAGCATATCTAGCCTGTATAACCAGGTTCCAGCTATACAGGTTTTAGTGACCAGTATATCTAGCCTGTATAACCAGGTTCAAGCTATACAGGTTTTAGTGACCAGCATATCTAGTCTGTATAACCAGGTTCTAGCTGTGACCAGCATATCTAGCCTGTATAACCAGGTTCAAGCTATACAGGTTTTAGTGACCAGCATATCTAGCCTGTATAACCAGGTTCCAGCTATACAGGTTTTAGTGACCAGTATATCTAGCCTGTATAACCAGGTTCAATCTATACAGGTTTTAGTGACCTGCATATCTAGTCTGTATAACCAGGTTCTAGCTGTGACCAGCATATCTAGCCAGTATAACCAGGTTCCAGCTTTACAGGTTTTAGTGACCAGCATATCAAGTCTGTATAACCAGGTTCTAGCTATACAGGTTTTAGTGACCAGTATATCTAGCCTGTATAACCAGGTTCAATCTATACAGGTTTTAGTGACCAGCATATCTAGCCTGTATAACCAGTTTCAAGCTATACAGGTTTTAGTGACCAGCATATCTAGTCTGTATAACCAGGTTCAAGCTGTGACCAGCATATCTAGCCTGTATAACCAGGTTCAAGCTATACAGGTTTTAGTGACCAGCATATCTAGTCTGTATAACCAGGTTCTAGCTATACAGGTTTTAGTGACCAGCATATCTAGTCTGTATAACCAGGTTCTAGCTGTGACCAGCATATCTAGTCTGTATAACCAAGTTCAAGCTGTGACCAGCATATCTAGCCTGTATAACCAGGTTCAAGCTATACAGGTTTTAGTGACCAGCATATCTAGCCTGTATAACCAGGTTCTAGCTATACAGGTTTTAGTGACCAGCATATCTAGTCTGTATAACCAGGTTCCAGCTATACAGGTTTTAGTGACCAGTATATCTAGCCTGTATAACCAGGTTCCAGCTATACAGGTTTTAGTGACCAGCATATATATATCTAGCCTGTTTAACCAGGTTCCAGCTATACAGGTTTTAGTGACCAGCATATCTAGCCTGTATAACCAGGTTCTAGCTAAACAGGTTTTAGTGACCAGCATATCTAGCCTGTATAACCAGGTTCAAGCTATACCGGTTTTAGTGACCAGCATATCTAGCCTGTAAAACCAGGTTCCAGCTGTACAGAACTTAGTGACCAGTATATCTAGCCTGTATAACCAGGTTCTAGCTGTGACCAGCATATCTAGGCTGTACAAACAGGTTCCAGCTATACAGGTTTTAGTGACCATGAGTATATCTAGCCTGTATAACCAGGTTCCAGCTGTGACCAGCATATCTAGCCTGTATAACCAGGTTCCAGCTATACAGGTTTTAGTGACCAGCATTTCTAGTCTGTATAACCAGGTTCCAGCTATACAGGTTTTAGTGACCAGTATATCTAGCCTGTATAACAAGGTTAAAGCTATAGAGGTTTTAGTGACCAATATATCTAGCCTGTATAACCAGGTTCCAGCTGTGACCAGCATATCTAGCCTGTATAACCAGGTTCCAGCTATACAGGTTTTAGTGACCAGCATATCTAGCCTGTATTACCAGGTTCCAGCTATACAGGTTTTAGTGACCAGCATATCTAGCCTGTATAACCAGGTTCTAGCTATACAGGTTTTAGTGACCAGCATATCTAGCCTGTATAACCAGGTTCTAGCTATCAGTTTTAGTGACCAGCATATCTAGTCTGTATAACCAGGTTCTAGCTGTTTTAGTGACCAGTATATCTAGCCTGTATAACCAGGTTCCAGCTATACAGGTTTTAGTGACCAGCATATCTAGCCTGTATAACCAGGTTCCAGCTATACAGGTTTTAGTGACCAGCATATCTAGCCTGTATAACCAGGTTCTAGCTATACAGGTTTTAGTGACCAGTATATCTAGCCTGTATAACCAGGTTCAAGCTATACAGGTTTTAGTGACCAGCATATCTAGTCTGTATAACCAGGTTCTAGCTGTGACCAGCATATCTAGTCTGTATAACCAAGTTCAAGCTGTGACCAGCATATCTAGCCTGTATAACCAGGTTCAAGCTATACAGGTTTTAGTGACCAGCATATCTAGCCTGTATAACCAGTTTCAAGCTATACAGGTTTTAGTGACCAGCATATCTAGTCTGTATAACCAGGTTCAAGCTGTGACCAGCATATCTAGCCTGTATAACCAGGTTCAAGCTATACAGGTTTTAGTGACCAGCATATCTAGCCTGTATAACCAGGTTCTAGCTATACAGGTTTTAGTGACCAGCATATCTAGTCTGTATAACCAGGTTCCAGCTATACAGGTTTTAGTGACCAGTATATCTAGCCTGTATAACCAGGTTCCAGCTATACAGGTTTTAGTGACCAGCATATCTAGCCTGTATAACCAGGTTCCAGCTATACAGGTTTTAGTGACCAGCATATCTAGCCTGTATAACCAGGTTCTAGCTAAACAGGTTTTAGTGACCAGCATATCTAGCCTGTATAACCAGGTTCAAGCTATACCGGTTTTAGTGACCAGCATATCTAGCCTGTAAAACCAGGTTCCAGCTGTACAGAATTTAGTGACCAGTATATCTAGCCTGTATAACCAGGTTCTAGCTGTGACCAGCATATCTAGGCTGTACAAACAGGTTCCAGCTATACAGGTTTTAGTGACCATGAGTATATCTAGCCTGTATAACCAGGTTCCAGCTGTGACCAGCATATCTAGCCTGTATAACCAGGTTCCAGCTATACAGGTTTTAGTGACCAGCATTTCTAGTCTGTATAACCAGGTTCCAGCTATACAGGTTTTAGTGACCAGCATATCTAGCCAGTATAACCAGGTTCCAGCTTTACAGGTTTTAGTGACCAGCATATCTAGTCTGTATTAGTGACCAGCATATCTAGCCTGTATAACCAGGTTCCAGCTATACAGGTTTTAGTGACCAGCATATCTAGCCTGTATAACCAGGTTCCAGCTAAACAGGTTTTAGTGACCAGCATATCTAGCCTGTATAACCAGGTTCTAGCTATACAGGTTTTAGTGACCAGCATATCTAGCCTGTATAACCAGGTTCTAGCTATCAGTTTTAGTGACCAGCATATCTAGTCTGTATAACCAGGTTCTAGCTGTGACCAGCATATCTAGTCTGTATAACCAAGTTCAAGCTGTGACTAGCATATCTAGCCTGTATAACCAGGTTCAATCTATACAGGTTTTAGTGACCAGCATATCTAGTCTGTATAACCAGGTTCTAGCTGTGACCAGCATATCTAGCCTGTATAACCAGGTTCAATCTATACAGGTTTTAGTGACCAGTATAACCAGGTTCAAGCTATACAGGTTTTAGTGACCAGCATATCTAGTCTGTATAACCAGGTTCTAGCTGTGACCAGCATATCTAGTCTGTATAACCAAGTTCAAGCTGTGACCAGCATATCTAGCCTGTATAACCAGGTTCAAGCTATACAGGTTTTAGTGACCAGCATATCTAGTCTGTATAACCAGGTTCTAGCTATACAGGTTTTAGTGACCAGCATATCTAGTCTGTATAACCAGGTTCTAGCTGTGACCAGCATATCTAGTCTGTATAACCAAGTTCAAGCTGTGACCAGCATATCTAGCCTGTATAACCAGGTTTCAAGCTATACAGGTTTTAGTGACAAGCATATCTAGCCTGTATAACCAGGTTCTAGCTATACAGGTTTTAGTGACCAGCATATCTAGTCTGTATAACCAGGTTTCCAGCTATACAGGTTTTAGTGACCAGTATATCTAGCCTGTATAACCAGGTTCCAGCTATACAGGTTTTAGTGACCAGCATATCTAGCCTGTATAACCAGGTTCCAGCTATACAGATTTTAGTGACCAGCATATCTAGCCTGTATAACCAGGTTCTAGCTAAACAGGTTTTAGTGACCAGTATATCTAGCCTGTATAACCAGGTTCAAGCTATACAGGTTTTAGTGACCAGCATATCTAGTCTGTATAACCAGGTTCTAGCTGTGACCAGCATATCTAGTCTGTCAGCTGTGACCAGCATATCTAGCCTGTATAACCAGGTTCAAGTGTGACCAGCATATCTAGCCTGTTTCAAGCTATACGTTTAGTAACCAGCATATCTAGCTATACAGGTTTTAGTGACCATATCTATATCTAGTCTGTATAACCAGGTTCTAGCTATACGTTTTGTGACCAGCATATCTAGCTGTATAACAGGTTCAGCGTGACCAGCATATCTAGTCTGTATAACCAGGTTCAAGCTGTGACCAGCATATCTAGCCTGTATAACCAGGTTCAAGCTATACAGGTTTTAGTGACCAGCATATCTAGTCTGTATAACCAGGTTCTAGCTATACAGGTTTTAGTGACCAGCATATCTAGTCTGTATAACCAGGTTCTATCAGCTGTGACCAGCATATCTAGTCTGTATAACCAGGTTCAAGCTGTGACCAGCATATCTAGCCTGACCAGCATATCTAGCTGTATAACCAGGTTCAAGCTATACAGGTTTTAGTGACCAGCATATCTAGCCTGTATAACCAGGTTCTAGCTATACAGGTTTTTAGTGACCAGCATATCTAGTCTGTATAACCAGGTTCAGCTATACAGGTTTTTAGTGACCAGCATATCTAGCCTGTATAACCAGGTTCTAGCTATACAGGTTCTACTGTGACCAGCATATGATCATATCTAGCCTGTATAACCAGGTTCAGCTATACAGGTTTTAGTGACCAGCATATCTAGCCTGTATAACCAGGTTCTAGCTATACAGGTTTTAGTGACCAGCATATCTAGCCTGTATAACCAGGTTCTAGCTATACAGGTTTTAGTGACCAGCATATCTAGCCTGTATAACCAGGTTCCAGCTATACAGGTTTTAGTGACCAGCATATCTAGCCTGTATAACCAGGTTCCAGCTATACAGGTTTTAGTGACCAGCATATCTAGCCTGTATAACCAGGTTCTAGCTATACAGGTTTTAGTGACCAGCATATCTAGCCTGTATAACCAGGTTCTAGCTAAACAGTTTTAGTGACCAGCATATCTAGCCTGTATAACCAGGTTCAAGCTATACCGGTTTTAGTGACCAGCATATCTAGCCTGTAAAACCAGGTTCCAGCTGTACAGAATTAGTGACTAGTATATCTAGCCTGTATAACCAGGTTCTAGCTATACAGGTTTTATTGACCAGCATATCTAGCCTGTATAACCAGGTTCCAGCTATACAGGTTTTAGTGACCAGCATATCTAGCCTGTATAACCAGGTTCTAGCTATACAGGTTTTAGTGACCAGTATATCTAGCCTGTATAACCAGGTTCTAGCTGTGACCAGCATATCTAGTCTGTATAACCAAGTTCAAGTTGTGACCAGCATATCTAGCCTGTATAACCAGGTTCCAGCTATACAGGTTTTAGTGACCAGCATATCTAGTCTGTATAACCAGGTTCCAGCTATACAGGTTTTTAGTGACCAGTATATCTAGTCTGTATAACCAGGTTCCAGCTATACAGGTTTTAGTGACCAGCATATCTAGCCTGTATAACCAGGTTCCAGCTATACAGGTTTTAGTGACCAGCATATCTAGCCTGTATAACCAGGTTCTAGCTATACAGGTTTTAGTGACCAGCATATCTAGCCTGTATAACCAGTTTCTAGCTATCAGTTTTAGTGACCAGCATATCTAGTCTGTATAACCAGGTTCTAGCTGTGACCAGCATATCTAGTCTGTATAACCAAGTTCAAGCTGTGACCAGCATATCTAGCCTGTATAACCAGGTTCAATCTATACAGGTTTTAGTGACCAGCATATCTAGTCTGTATAACCAGGTTCTAGCTGTGACTAGCATATCTAGCCTGTATAACCAGGTTCAATCTATACAGGTTTTAGTGACCAGTATATCTAGCCTGTATAACCAGGTTCAAGCTATACAGGTTTTAGTGACCAGCATATCTAGTCTGTATAACCAGGTTCTAGCTGTGACCAGCATATCTAGTCTGTATAACCAAGTTCAAGCTGTGACCAGCATATCTAGCCTGTATAACCAGGGTTCAAGCTATACAGGTTTTAGTGACCAGCATATCTAGTCTGTATAACCAGGTTCTAGCTATACAGGTTTTAGTGACCAGCATATCTAGTCTGTATAACCAGGTTCTAGCTTTAGTGACCAGCATATCTAGTCTGTATAACCAAGTTACAAGTTTTAGTGACCAGCATATCTAGCCTGTATAACCAGGTTCAAGCTATACAGGTTTTAGTGACCAGCATATCTAGCCTGTATAACCAGGTTCTAGCTATACAGGTTTTAGTGACCAGCATATCTAGTCTGTATAACCAGGTTCCAGCTATAACAGGTTTTAGTGACCAGTATATCTAGCCTGTATAACCAGGTTCCAGCTATACAGGTTTTAGTGACCAGCATATCTAGCCTGTGTATAACCAGGTTTCCAGCTATACAGGTTTTAGTGACCAGCATATCTAGCCTGTATAACCAGGTTCTAGCTAAACAGGTTTTAGTGACCAGCATATCTAGCCTGTATAACCAGGTTCAAGCTATACCGTGTTTTAGTGACCAGCATATCTAGCCTGTAAAACCAGGTTCCAGCTGTACAGAATTTAGTGACTAGTATATCTAGCCTGTATAACCAGGTTCTAGCTATACAGGTTTTATTGACCAGCATATCTAGCCTGTATAACCAGGTTCCAGCTATACAGGTTTTTAGTGACCAGCATATATAGCCTGTATAACCAGTTCTAGCTATACAGGTTTTAGTGACCAGTATATCTAGCCTGTATAACCAGGTTCTAGCTGTGACCAGCATATCTAGTCTGTATAACCAAGTTCAAGTTGTGACCAGCATATCTAGCCTGTATAACCAGGTTCCAGCTATACAGGTTTTAGTGACCAGCATATCTAGTCTGCATAACCAGGTTCCAGCTATACAGGTTTTAGTGACCAGTATATCTAGTCTGTATAACCAGGTTCCAGCTATACAGGTTTTAGTGACCAGCATATCTAGCCTGTATAACCAGGTTCTAGCTGTGACCAGCATATCTAGCCTGTATAACCAGGTTCAAGCTATACAGGTTTTAGTGACCAGCATATCTAGTCTGTATAACCAGGTTCCAGCTATACAGGTTTTTAGTGACCAGTATATCTAGCCTGTATAACCAGGTTCCAGCTATACAGGTTTTTTAAATGACCAGTATATCTAGCCTGTATAAACCAGGTTCAAGCTATTACAGGTTTTAGTGACCCGCATATCTATGCAAGCTATACAGGTTTTAGTGACCAGCACATCTAGCCTGTATAACCAGGTTCAAGCTATACAGGTTTTAGTGACCAGCATATTAATTGGATATCTCTTTATGGCGCAAGTCTTTCAAAACTTTAACGATATACAAGAATTATTTAGTGTGAGCTACAGAAAACATCAAACAACGAACAAAAATTAATTTTATAAGTATATTGATCTTTCAAAATATTGGAATGTATAAAATATAGCGGAAATTCAGTTGTTTTTAATGGAAAAAATAAATTACATAGATTTTAAAACATGTAGAATGCTCAAAGCCCGCTTGCATCGGTTTAGGGACAATTCAATCTAAGAGTACATGATATTTTGCATATATATTGGAAACAAACCAGTTCTAATTAGTTGGTTTTACTGTAATATGCCAGAAAAGCCCATGGTGGTGAAATGTATGTGAAATGTTCAAACTTGCTTGCTGCCCGCCATTACACATTGTGGTCGGACGTCATGTATGCCGAACACTTGCCAGTGTAGTAAAGAATTTTTGTGTCTAGAACTACTCAAATCGCTCTTACAGTATGTTTTTAGGTGCATGTTCTTGTCTAAATATAATTTCACCAACTCCTAAGTGGTTATGTTAATATATGTATTGCATTTGATTAACATATGTGACTTTGGCTCAGGTACATATAGGTACAGCATACATGTTATACCTGCTTTGTAATCATATTGATCAACGATTTGGAATTTCAACAGTATCAATCAAAATACTTAACAATGTCGTGGAATTTGCCAATATTTCTCGTTATATGTTCATAAGGAATATAGAAAAATACATTTATGTCATAATTTGCTTCGTGGTTATGTTACAGAATTAGCCTTGTTGAATTGTCCCTTTAAAAATAATGACTTCTGTATTTTCATGAAACAAGAAACCACTGTGACAGTTTAAAACATATAGTTATTGCACTAATTTTAATCACATACTATATATATTAATAAACAGTTTAACAAAATTACAGTATTAGTGGAGAATTTTAGCTTTGTGCCAGCTAATTGTACTTGTTAGTTAATTCAACCCACTGTAAAGGACATGGCTATAAGTACACGAAATAAATTTAGAAAACATGGTCACTGAAATAAGGACCAATTCATATTTACATTATACACATAGAACATGTATCATAACCTGTGGGTGTTTATTGAGGAATCTTGTTAGGGTTACAATACACCTGCTACTACTCCGTCAAGTATAACATGACAATTGTTTGTGGGGCTTTTTCTTCTCTGTATTAGAATTTACAATTTTATTGTGGGTAGAAATTATACGTGGTTCATTTCTGAAACAATGATTTCATTAATGTATCAAACACAATTGTGGTTTTCGTAGCAACAATAAAAAGTTTCTACACAACAAAAATTTCATGCAATACTATAAGACTCTTTCATATGTGGATATGAACGATAGGGATATTCTACCAGAGGGTCACAAAATGTAGTAAAACTCGAGGCTTGCCAAGGGTTTTGCAACATTTTGTGATCCCGAGGGTAGAATATCCCTATCCTTCATATCCACTTATGAAAGCTTATTTTTCTTTCATACCTCGACGTTTTATTGCAATTTTACTGCAATAATATCCCGCCATTTTGAAATAAATTCGAAGAAATCCAAAGCGAAAGTCAATTTTTCATATCGCATGAATTTTTCAACAAAAATCTGTTGTTTGCATCTTTTATAGTAAAACCAGTCAAGTTTGTGAAAAAAAATGTTAAAATTTTACTGAGGAAATAGAAATTTTGTTGATGCCGTGAAGTCATGAGGCTTTATTGAAAGGGTAGCCATGCAATACAGTCTCAGGTGGCATGAGTGTATTGCCCTAGACCAACCAGTATTACGCCTATATGAAAGAAAGTATGTAGTTATAGTCCTTCATGTGTAGATTTGTGTTGTAGATTGATTTGTAACCCATATTACTAAGGGACAGACCTAAACCAAGTGTAATTTTATTATTCTGAAGTTAACAAATACTTTGCCTTTTGATTTATCAGAGCCAAGTTCCATCAAAGTTCCTTCAATCATATAAAGAACCAGCTAACTGGATATATTCTTAATAAATAATAAAAGGTTGGTTGGATGAATTTCAATTTCTCAAATAGAATTGGTCATACACTAGACTCTTGCAATGTCATGTCCTTGGTGACAGAGCTTTCTGTTCTGGTGTTAGCACCATCTATCCAGTCTTTGAGAGAGACTGGTGTCAGACTTTTCTCACGGTGAACCTCCACGGAACATGTGATCTGGTTCTGTAGAGGAATACCGTTCATCTGCACCTCTGGTCCTTTAGGCTCTAGACAACCCGGCGAGTTACCATGATCATCCACTAATTTATGGTGGTCGATGTCTGAATTAAGTGAGTTTAAGAATACTTCACTATTTTGATCATAGTCCCCTGAGATACAGGTGATAGATGCAGACGACAGATGTTTACTTCTGAGCTTGTTTTCCGTATCAGGTTTTATGTCCATACCCTTCAATCCAACTTCCTTCGGATCACTTTCCTTACCAAGATTTTTGCTATTTGCATTAGAACTTTTGCCATTATCACCGACATTGGTACTAGCACTCATGATTGCATTGTCAATTGTAACATTGCTTGTGTCATTGTTGCTTGTCGAGATTTTGGCTGCACCATAACCTGTAGTAACTTTACTTGTCGCTTTGTTTCTGTGTGAGCTGTCTGTGTTACTGGCAGCCATATTTTCACTGCTGTTGTTGGCAGCATTGTCTACACTGTTTTTGTTTACAGATTTTCCTTGGTTACTATTGCCGATGACATTGCTTTGACCACTGTTACTGGTGGCCTTCCTTTGACCACTGCCGCTGACAGGTTTGCCTTGTTTAGTGTTGTTTTTGGCCTTTGTTTGACCACTGTTGTTTGTGGCCTTTGTTTGACCACTAATACTAGAGGCCTTCTTTTGTCCACTAATGGTGGCCTTCGTTTGACCACTGTTGTTTGTGGCCTTCGTTTGACCACTGTTACTAGAGGTCTTTTTTTGACCAGTGTTGCTGGAGGCCTTCGTTTCTCCACTATTGCTGGTGACGTTTGTTTCACCATTGTTGTTCGCTGCCTTGCTTAGCCCATAGTTATCATCACTGTTTGCTGTTTTACTGGCTGTATCCTTTACAACAGGCACATCAGATGCTACAAAGCTTATGTTAGGAGTTTCCATTACATCATCAACTTGTTTTTTCAGGGAATCATTAATTTTCTTTGTAATTTCTTCAGTTTTCCCACTGTTGTCCTTGTGACCAGAATCTTCTGCTGCTTGTTCCACTCTTATGGTATTTTCTGGCAGATCATTATCCTCAAAGAATGAAGACATGAGCTCCACCTCATCCTTCCTATTAACACCTACAATACAGTTTTGTTTTGTTAGGACCTTAACAATCTTCTTCACCTGCTCTTCATCTTCCACGCGACTGTAGCGCCTTGTTTTCCCGACCTCTGGGGTAGTGGATAGTGCCTGTTTGATGACCCAGTTACACGTCTCCTCATAGTTCCCAGAGATTTCCGAGCCAACAAACGGTTCCTTTATGTTTTTGCTGGTTTGGGTAACACTCTCTGGTCGACTGCTGACCTTTGGCATTTGTACTCCTGTCAATGATAAAACCATAGAAATAAGGACTGATTATTGTCAACTCAACAAGAATCCAATAGCAAAAGTTTAAAAAAACATTATTTTCATTGAAATTATTCATCAAAAACATTTGTAAAACAAAAACATCACCATATAAATAAGAAACTTTGTTTCTATGAACCTAGTTAATTCTACAAAGTAGAACAATACCTTAACTCTTAAAGGTCCTTCTTAAGTATATAGTTTTCACAAGAAATAACAGCCAATCCTAAAGGAGTTTACGCTGAGTATCATATGTCACAAGAAATACAACCATATCCTAAAGGATGTGTTACGAGTATCATACACAAGAAATAACAGCCAATCCTAAAGGATGTGTTACCTAAGTATCATAGTGTCACAAGAAATAACAGCCAATCCTAAAGGATGTGTTACCTGAGTATCATAGTGTCACAAGAAATAACAGCCAATCCTAAAGGATGTGTTACCTAAGTATTATAGTGTCACAAGAAATAACAACCAATCCTAAAGGATGTGTTAACCTAAGTATTATAGTGTCACAAGAAATAACAGCCAATCCTAAAGGATGTGTTACCTAAGTATCATAGTGTCACAAGAAATAACAGCCAATCCTAAGGATGTGTACGGAGTATATAGTGTCACAAGAAATAACAGCCAACCTAAAGGACACCAAGTATTATAGTGTAACAGCCAATCCTAAAGGATGTGTTACCTAAGTATTATAGTGTCACAAGAAATAACAGCCAATCCTAAAGGATGTGTTACCTGAGTATCATAGTGTCACAAGAAATAACAGCCAATCCTAAAGGATGTGTTACCTAAGATGTGTCACAAGAAATAGCCAATCCTAAAGGATGTGTTACCTGAGTATCATAGTGTCACAAGATAAATAACAGCCAATCCTAAAGGATGTGTTACCTGAGTATTATAGTGTCACAAGAAATAACAGCCAATCCTAAAGGATGTGTTACCTGAGTATATCATAGTGTCACAAGATAATAGCCAATCCTAAAGGATGTGTTACCTGAGTATTATAGTGTCACAAGAAATAACAGCCAATCCTAAAGGATGTGTTACCTAAGTATCATAGTGTCACAAGAAATAACAGCCAATCCTAAAGGATGTGTTACCTAAGTATCATAGTGAGTCACAAGAAATAACAGCCAATCCTAAAGGATGTGTTACCTGAGTATTATAGTGTCACAAGAAATAACAGCCAATCCTAAAGGATGTGTTACCTAAGTATCATAGTGTCACAAGAAATAACAGCCAATCCTAAAGGATGTGTTACCTAAGTATCATAGTGTCACAAGAAATAACAGCCAATCCTAAAGGATGTGTTACCTAAGTATATAGTGTCACAAGAAATAACAGCCAATCCTAAAGGATGTGTTACCTCCTAAGTATCATAGTGTCACAAGAAATAACAGCCAATCCTAAAGGATGTGTTACCTGAGTATCATAGTGTCACAAGAAATAACAGCCAATCCTAAAGGATGTGTTACCTGAGTATCATAGTGTCACAAGAAACAACAGCCAATCCTAAAGGATGTGTTACCTGAGTATCATAGTGTCACAAGAAATAACAGCCAATTTCCTAAAGGATGTGTTTACCTGAGTATCATAGTGTCACAAGAAACAACAGCCAATCCTAAAGGATGTGTTACCTGAGTATTATAGTGTCACAAGAAATAACAGCCAATCCTAAAGGATGTGTTACCTAAGTATCATAGTGTCACAAGAAACAACAGCCAATCCTAAAGGATGTGTTACCTGAGTATCATAGTGTCACAAGAAATAACAGCCAATCCTAAAGGATGTGTTACCTAAGTATCATAGTGTCACAAGAAATAACAGCCAATCCTAAAGGATGTGTTACCTAAGTATCATAGTGTCACAAGAAATAACAGCCAATCCTAAAGGATGTGTTACCTAAGTATCATAGTGTCACAAGAAATAACAGCCAATCCTAAAGGATGTGTTACCTAAGTATCATAGTGTCACAAGAAATAACAGCCAATCCTAAAGGATGTGTTACCTGAGTATCATAGCAAGACAAGATACAATACCAATCCTAAATGATTGTGTTTACCTAGTATTATAATAGTGTCACAAGTAAATAATAGCCAATCCTAAAGGATAGTGTTACCTGAAGTATATAGTGTCAGACACAAGAAAGAAAGCAGCCAATCCTAAAGGATGTGTTACCTGAGTATTATAGTCAGTCACAAGAAACAACAGCCAATCCTAAAGGATGTGTTACCTGAGTATCATAGCAAGACAAGATACAATAGCCAATCCTAAAGGATGTGTTACCTGAGTATCATAGTTTCGAGACAAGAAGACAACAGCCAATCCTCAAAAAATGTGTTACCTGAGTATCATAGGATGTGTTCAGAAAAGAATTACAACAGCCAGATTCTAAAGGATGTGTTACCTGAGTGTTCATAGTGTCACAAGATACATAATAGCCAATCCTAAAGGATGTGTTACCTAATATAAGTATCATAGTGTCACAAGAAATAACAGCCAATTCTAAAGGATGTGTTACCTGAGTATCATAATGTCAAAAGAAACAACAGCCAATTCTAAAGGATGTGTTACCTGAGTATCATAGCGAGACAAGATACAATAGCCAATCCTAAAGGATGTGTTACCTGAGTATTATAGTGTCACAAGAAATAACAGCCAATCCTAAAGGATGTGTTACCTGAGTATCATAGTGTCACAAGAAATAACAGCCAATCCTAAAGGATGTGTTACCTAAGTATCATAGTGTCACAAGAAATAACAGCCAATCCTAAAGGATGTGTTACCTGAGTATCATAGCAAGACAAGAAACAATAGCCAATCCTAAAGGATGTGTTACCTGAGTATTATAGTCAGACAAGATACAATAGCCAATCCTAAAGGATGTGTTACCTGAGTATTATAGTCAGACAAGAAACAATAGCCAATCCTAAAGGATGTGTTACCTGAATATCATAGCAAGACAAGATACAATAGCCAATCCTAAAGGATGTGTTACCTGAGTATTATAGTGTCACAAGAAATAACAGCCAATCCTAAAGGATGTGTTACCTGAGTATTATAGTCAGACAAGAAACAATAGCCAATCCTAAAGGATGTGTTACCTGAGTATCATAGCGAGACAAGATACAATAGCCAATCCTAAAGGATGTGTTACCTGAGTATTATAGTGTCACAAGAAATAACAGCCAATTCTAAAGGATGTGTTACCTGAGTATCATAATGTCAAAAGAAACAACAGCCAATTCTAAAGGATGTGTTACCTGAGTATCATAAGCGAGACAAGATACAATAGCCAATCCTAAAGGATGTGTTACCTAAGTATCAACCTATGTATTATAGTGTCACAAGAACAATAACAGCCAATCCTAAAGGATGTGTTACCTGAGTATCAATAGTAGTCACAAGAAATACAACAGCCAATCCTAAAGGATGTGTTACCTGAGTATCATAGTGTCACAAGAAATAACAGCCCAATCCTAAAGGATTGTTACCTGAGTATCATAGAGTCACAAGAAACAACAGCCAATCCTAAAGGATGTGTTACCTGAGTATCATAGTGTCACAAGAAATAACAGCCAATCCTAAAGGATGTGTTACCTGAGTATCATAGTCAGACAAGAAACAATAGCCAATCCTAAAGGATGTGTTACCTGAGTATTATAGTGTCACAAGAAATAACAGCCAATCCTAAAGGATGTGTTACCTGAGTATCATAGCGAGACAAGATACAACAGCCAATCCTAAAGGAGTGTTACCTGAGTATCAAAGTGTCACAAGAAATACTAATAGCCAATCCTAAAAGGATGTGTTACCTGAGTATCATAGTGTCAGACAAGAATACAACCAGCCAATCCTAAAGGATGTGTTACCTGAGTATCATAGCGAGACAAGATACAATAGCCAATCCTAAAGGAAGTGTTACCTGAGTATTATAGTGTCACAAGAAATAACAGCCAATCCTAAAGGATGTGTTACCTGAGTTTCATAGTGTATGTGTTACCTGAGTATCATAGCGTCAAGATACACAGATGTGTTACCTGTATACCTAAAAGAAGATATCATAGTGTGAGACAAGATACAATAGCCAATCCTAAAGGATGTGTTACCTAGACAAGAAACAATAGCCAATCCTATATGTGTTACTGAATATCAAATAGCAATAGCAATCCTAAAGGATGTGTTACCTAGGTATTATAGTGTCACAAGAAATAATAGCCAATCCTAAAGGATGTGTTACCTGAGTATCATAATGTCAAAAGAAACAACAGCCAATTCTAAAGGATGTGTTACCTGAGTATCATAGCGAGACAAGATACAATAGCCAATCCTAAAGGATGTGTTACCTGAGTATTATAGTGTCACAAGAAATAACAGCCAATTCTAAAGGATGTGTTACCTGAGTATCATAATGTCAAAAGAAACAACAGCCAATTCTAAAGGATGTGTTACCTGAGTATCATAGCGAGACAAGATACAATAGCCAAATCCTAAAAGGATGTGTTACCTGAGTATTATAGTCAGTCACAAGAAACAATAGCCAAATCCTAAAGGATGTGTTACCTGAGTATGTTACCTATAGTGTCAGTGAAAAGATACAACAGCCAATTCTAAAGGATGTGTTACCTGAGTATTATAGTGTCAGACAAGAAATAAATAGACAATCCTAAAGGATGTGTGAGTATTACCTGCAATCCTAAAGGAAGTGTTCAGTAAAGAAAGAAACAAAACAGCCAATCCTAATGGATGTGTTAGGATGTATAGTGTTACCCTGAGCCAATCTAAAGGACAAGACAAGAGTGTCACAATAGCCAATCCTAAAGGATGTGTTACCTGAAGTATCATAGCAGACAAGATACAATAGCCAATCCTAAAGGATGTGTTACCTGAGTATCATAGTGTCACAAGAAATAACAGCCAATCCTAAAAGGATGTGTTACCTGAGTATCATATATGTGTCACAAGAAATAACAGCCAATCCTAAAGGATGTGTTACCTGAGTATCATAGTGAGACAAGATACAATAGCCAATCCTAAAGGATGTGTTACCTGAGTATTATAGTCAGACAAGAAACAATAGCCAATCCTAAAGGATGTGTTACCTGAGTATCATAATGTCAAAAGAAACAACAGCCAATTCTAAAGGATGTGTTACCTGAGTATCATAGCGAGACAAGATACAATAGCCAATCCTAAAGGATGTGTTACCTGAGTATTATAGAGTATAGCCAATCCTAAAGGATGTGTTACCTGAGTATCATAGTGAGACAAGATACAATAGCCAATCCTAAAGGATGTGTTACCTGAGTATTATAGTGTCACAAGAAATAACAGCCAATCCTAAAGGATGTGTTACCTAAGTATCATAGTGTCACAAGAAATAACAGCCAATCCTAAAGGATGTGTTACCTAAGTATCATAGTGTCACAAGAAATAACAGCCAATCCTAAAGGATGTGTTACCTGAGTATCATAGTGTCACAAGAAATAACAGCCAATCCTAAAGGATGTGTTACCTGAGTATCAATAGTGTCACAAGAAACAACAGCCAATCCTAAAAGGATGTGTTACCTGAGTATAGCCATAGAATTGAGACAATGATACAAGAAAGAAATAGCCAATTCCTAAAGGATGTGTTACCTGAGTATTATAGTCAGACAAGAAACAATAGCCAATCCTAAAGGATGTGTTACCTGAGTATCATAATGTCAAAAGAAACAACAGCCAATCCTAAAGGATGTGTTACCTGAGTATCATAGTGAGACAAGATACAATAGCCAATCCTAAAGGATGTGTTACCTGAGTATCATAGTAGTCACAAGAAATAACAGCCAATCCTAAAGGATGTGTTACCTAAGTATTATAGTGTCACAAGAAATAACAGCCAATCCTAAAGGATGTGTTACCTGAGTATCATAGCAAGACAAGATACAATAGCCAATCCTAAAGGATGTGTTACCTGAGTATTATAGTGTCACAAGAAATAACAGCCAATCCTAAAGGATGTGTTACCTGAGTATCATAGTGTCAAAAGAAACAACAGCCAATCCTAAAGGATGTGTTACCTGAGTATCATAGCGAGACAAGATACAATAGCCAATCCTAAAGGATGTGTTACCTGAGTATCATAGCAAGACAAGATACAATAGCCAATCCTAAAGGATGTGTTACCTGAGTATTATAGTCAGACAAGAAACAATAGCCAATCCTAAAGGATGTGTTACCTGAGTATTAGAGTATCACAAGAAACAATAGCCAATCCTAAAGGATGTGTTACCTGAGTATCATAGTGTCACAAGAAATAACAGCCAATCCTAAAGGATGTGTTACCTGAGTATTATAGTGTCACAAGAAATAACAGCCAATCCTAAAGGATGTGTTACCTAAGTATCATAGTGTCAGACAAGAAACAACAGCCAATCCTAAAGGATGTGTTACCTGAGTATCATAGTGAGACAAGATACAATAGCCAATCCTAAAGGATGTGTTACCTGAGTATCATAGTGTCACAAGAAATAACAGCCAATTCTAAAGGATGTGTTACCTGAGTATCATAATGAGACAAGATTCAATAGCCAATCCTAAAGGATGTGTTACCTGAGTATCATAGTGTCAGACAAGATAAATAGCCAATCCTAAAGGATGTGTTACCTGAGTATTATAGTGTCACAAGAAACATACAGCTCAAACTAAAGGATGTGTTACCTGAAGTATCATAGCGAGACAAGATACAATAGCCAATCCTAAAGGATGTGTTACCTGAGTATCATAGTGTCACAAGAAATAACAGCCAATTCTAAAGGATGTGTTACCTGAGTATCATAATGTCACAAGAAACAAACAGCCAATTCTAAAGGATGTGTTACCTGAGTATCATAGCGAGTCACAAGATACAATAGCCAATCCTAAAGGATGTGTTACCTGAGTATTATAGTCACAAGAAATAACAGCCAATCCTAAAGGATGTGTTACCTGAGTATCATAGTGTCACAAGAAACAATAGCCAATCCTAAAGGATGTGTTACCTGAGTATTATAGTGTCACAAGATACAATAGCCAATCCTAAAGGATGTGTTACCTGAGTATTATAGTGTCACAAGAAATAACAGCCAATCCTAAAGGATGTGTTACCTAAGTATCATAGTGTCACAAGAAATAACAGCCAATCCTAAAGGATGTGTTACCTAAGTATCATATATAGTGTCACAAGAAATAACAGCCAATCCTAAAGGATGTGTTACCTAAGTATCATAGTGTCACAAGAAATAACAGCCAATCCTAAAGGATGTGTTACCTAAGTATCATAGTGTCACAAGAAATAACAGCCAATCCTAAAGGATGTGTTACCTGAGTATTATAGTCAGACAAGAAACAATAGCCAATCCTAAAGGATGTGTTACCTGAGTATCATAGTGAGACAAGAAACAATAGCCAATCCTAAAGGATGTGTTACCTGAGTATCATAGTGTCACAAGAAACAACAGCCAATCCTAAAGGATGTGTTACCTGAGTATTATAGTCAGACAAGAAACAATAGCCAATCCTAAAGGATGTGTTACCTGAGTATCATAATGTCAAAAGAAACAACAGCCAATTCTAAAGGATGTGTTACCTGAGTATCATAGTGAGACAAGATACAATAGCCAATCCTAAAGGATGTGTTACCTGAGTATTATAGTGTCACAAGAAATAACAGCCAATCCTAAAGGATGTGTTACCTGAGTATCATAGTGTCAAAAGAAACAACAGCCAATTCTAAAGGATGTGTTACCTGAGTATCATAGCGAGACAAGATACAATAGCCAATCCTAAAGGATGTGTTACCTGAGTATTATAGTGTCACAAGAAATAACAGCCAATCCTAAAGGATGTGTTACCTGAGTATCATAGTGTCACAAGAAATAACAGCCAATCCTAAAGGATGTGTTACCTGAGTATCATAGCGAGACAAGATACAATAGCCAATCCTAAAGGATGTGTTACCTGAGTATCATAGTGAGACAAGATACAATAGCCAATCCTAAAGGATGTGTTACCTGAGTATTATAGTGTCACAAGAAATAACAGCCAATCCTAAAGGATGTGTTACCTGAGTATCATAGCGAGACAAGATACAATAGCCAATCCTAAAGGATGTGTTACCTGAGTATCATAGCAAGACAAGATACAATAGCCAATCCTAAAGGATGTGTTACCTGAGTATTATAGTGTCACAAGAAATAACAGCCAATCCTAAAGGATGTGTTACCTAAGTATCATAGTGTCACAAGAAATAACAGCCAATCCTAAAGGATGTGTTACCTGAGTATTATAGTGTCACAAGAAATAACAGCCAATCCTAAAGGATGTGTTACCTGAGTATCATAGCAAGACAAGATACAATAGCCAATCCTAAAGGATGTGTTACCTGAGTATTATAGTGTCACAAGAAATAACAGCCAATCCTAAAGGATGTGTTACCTGAGTATCATAGTGTCACAAGAAATAACAGCCAATCCTAAAGGATGTGTTACCTGAGTATCATAGTGTCACAAGAAATAACAGCCAATCCTAAAGGATGTGTTACCTGAGTATCATAGCAGACAAGATACAATAGCCAATCCTAAAGGATGTGTTACCTGAGTATTATAGTCAGACAAGATACAATAGCCAATCCTAAAGGATGTGTTACCTGAGTATTATAGCAGACAAGATACAATAGCCAATCCTAAAGGATGTGTTACCTGAGTATCATAGTGTCACAAGAAACAACAGCCAATCCTAAAGGATGTGTTACCTGAGTATCATAGTGAGACAAGATACAATAGCCAATCCTAAAGGATGTGTTACCTGAGTATCATAGTGTCACAAGAAATAACAGCCAATCCTAAAGGATGTGTTACCTGAGTATTCAAAAGAAACAACGCCAATAGTGTTTCACAAGAAATAACAGCCAATCCTAAAGGATGTGTTACCTGAGTATCATAGTGTCACAAGAAATAAACAGCCAATCCTAAAGGATGTGTTACCTGAGTATCATAGTGTCACAAGAAATAACAGCCAATCCTAAAGGATGTGTTACCTGAGTATCATAGTGTCACAAGAAATAACAGCCAATCCTAAAGGATGTGTTACCTGAGTATTATAGTGTCACAAGAAATAACAGCCAATCCTAAAGGATGTGTTACCTGAGTATCATAGTGTCACAAGAAATAACAGCCAATCCTAAAGGATGTGTTACCTGAGTATCATAGTGTCACAAGAAATAAATAGCCAATCCTAAAGGATGTGTTACCTGAGTATCATAGTGTCACAAGAAATAACAGCCAATCCTAAAGGATGTGTTACCTGAGTATCATAGTGAGACAAGAAAATAACAGCCAATCCTAAAGGATGTGTTACCTGAGTATCATAGTGAGACAAGAAACAATAGCCAATCCTAAAGGATGTGTTACCTGAGTATCATAGTGCACAAGAAGACAAGATACAATAGCCAATCCTAAAGGATGTGTTACCTGAGTATCAAGTGAGACAAGAAACAATAGCCAATCCTAAAGGATGTGTTACCTGAGTATCATAGTGAGACAAGATACAATAGCCAATTCCTAAAGGATGTGTTACTGAGTATCATAGTGAGACAAGATACAATAGCCAATCCTAAAGGATGTGTTACCTGAGTTTTATAGTGTCACAAGAAATAACAGCCAATCCTAAAGGATGTGTTACCTAAGTATCATAGTGTCACAAGAAACAACAGCCAATCCTAAAGGATGTGTTACCTGAGTATCATAGTGTCACAAGAAATAACAGCCAATCCTAAAGGATGTGTTACCTAAGTATCATAGTGTCACAAGAAATAACAGCCAATCCTAAAGGATGTGTTACCTAAGTATCATAGTGTCACAAGAAATAACAGCCAATCCTAAAGGATGTGTTACCTAAGTATCATAGTGTCACAAGAAATAACAGCCAATCCTAAAGGATGTGTTACCTGAGTATCATAGCAAGACAAGATACAATAGCCAATCCTAAAGGATGTGTTACCTGAGTATTATAGTCAGACAAGATACAATAGCCAATCCTAAAGGATGTGTTACCTGAGTATTATAGTCAGACAAGAAACAATAGCCAATCCTAAAGGATGTGTTACCTGAGTATTATAGTCAGACAAGAAACAATAGCCAATCCTAAAGGATGTGTTACCTGAGTATCATAGCGAGACAAGATACAATAGCCAATCCTAAAGGATGTGTTACCTGAGTATTATAGTGTCACAAGAAATAACAGCCAATTCTAAAGGATGTGTTACCTGAGTATCATAATGTCAAAAGAAACAACAGCCAATTCTAAAGGATGTGTTACCTGAGTATCATAGCGAGACAAGATACAATAGCCAATCCTAAAGGATGTGTTACCTGAGTATTATAGTGTCACAAGAAATAACAGCCAATCCTAAAGGATGTGTTACCTAAGTATCATAGTGTCACAAGAAATAACAGCCAATCCTAAAGGATGTGTTACCTGAGTATTATAGTGTCACAAGAAATAACAGCCAATCCTAAAGGATGTGTTACCTAAGTATCATAGTGTCACAAGAAATAACAGCCAATCCTAAAGGATGTGTTACCTGAGTATTATAGTGTCACAAGAAATAACAGCCAATCCTAAAGGATGTGTTACCTAAGTATTATAGTGTCACAAGAAATAACAGCCAATCCTAAAGGATGTGTTACCTAAGTATCATAGTGTCACAAGAAATAACAGCCAATCCTAAAGGATGTGTTACCTGAGTATTATAGTGTCACAAGAAATAACAGCCAATCCTAAAGGATGTGTTACCTGAGTATCATAGTGTCACAAGAAATAACAGCCAATTCTAAAGGATGTGTTACCTGAGTATCATTATGTGACAAGAAACAATAGCCAATCCTAAAGGATGTGTTACCTGAGTATTATAGTGTCACAAGAAATAACAGCCAATCCTAAAGGATGTGTTAAAGTATCATGGAGACATGTGTTAGCCAATCCTAAAGGATGTGTTACCTGAGTATTATAGTGTCACAAAGAAATAACAGCCAATCCTAAAGGATGTGTTACCTAAGTATCATAGTGTCACAAGAAATAACAGCCAATTCTAAAGGATGTGTTACCTGAGTATCATTATGTGACAAGAAACAATAGCCAATCCTAAAGGATGTGTTACCTGAGTATGCTTATGTCAAAAGAAACAACGGCCAATCCTAAAGGATGCGTTACCTGAGTATCATTATGTCACAAGAAATAACAGCCAATCGATCCTAATGGATGTGTTACCTGAGTATCATTATGTCACAAGAAATAGCAGCCAATTGATCCTAAAGGATGTGTTACCTGCCAGTCTCTTTAAAAGGGAGTCACGAGGCACAGAGTACAGTAAAACATTAAACAACCAGCTTAAACACAGCCATGGCTGTAACATAGGCTTGCTGGCTCCCTCACAAATGATCATCCAGCTTACAACACAGCCATGGCTGTTACATAGGCTTGCTGGCTCCCTGACAAATGATCATCCAGCTTACAACACAGTCATGGCTGTTACATTAGGCTTGCTGGCTCCCTGACAAATGATCATCCAGCTTACAACAAAGCCATGGCTGTAACATAGGCTTGCTGGCTCCCTGACAAATGATCATCCAGCTTACAACACAGTCATGGCTGTAACATAGGCTTGCTGGCTCCCTGACAAATGATCATCCAGCTTACAACACAGCCATGGCTGTAACATAGGCTTGCATGGCTCCCTGACAAATGATCATCCAGCTTACAACAAAGCCATGGCTGTAACATAGGGTTGCTGGCTCCCTGACAAATGATCATCCACCTTACAACACAGCCATGGCTGTTACATAGGCTTGCTGGCTCCCTGACAAATGATCATCCAGCTTACAACAAAGCCATGGCTGTAACATAGGCTTGCTGGCTCCCTGACAAAATGATCATCCAGCTTACAACAAAGCCATGGCTGTAACATAGGCTTGCTGGCTCCCACACAAATGATCATCCAGCTTACAACAAAGCCATGGCTGTAACAAAGGCTTGCTGGCTCCCTGACAAATGATCATCCAGCTTACAACAAAGCCATGGCTGTAACATAGGGTTGCTGGCTCCCTGACAAATAATCATCCAGCTTACAACACAGCCATGGCTGTAACATAGGCTTGCTGGCTCCCTGACAAATGATCATCCAGCTTACAACAAAGCCATGGCTGTAACATAGAGTTGCTGGCTCCCTGACAAATGATCATCCAGCTTACAACAAAGCCATGGCTGTAACATAGGGTTGCTGGCTCCCTGACAAATGATCATCCAGCTTACAACACAGCATGGCTGTAACATAGGGTTGCTGGCTCCCTGACAAATGATCATCCAGCTTACAACAAAGCCATGGCTGTAACATAGGCTTGCTGGCTCCCTGACAAATGATCATCCAGCTTACAACAAAGCCATGGCTGTAACATAGGCTTGCTGGCTCCCACACAAATGATCATCCAGCTTACAACAAAGCCATGGCTGTAACATAGGCTTGCTGGCTCCCTGACAAATGATCATCCAGCTTACAACAAAGCCATGGCTGTAACATAGGCTTGCTGGCTCCCACACAAATGATCATCCAGCTTACAACAAAGCCATGGCTGTAACATAGGGTTGCTGGCTCCCTCACAAATGATCATCCAGCTTACAACAAAGCCATGGCTGTAACATAGGCTTGCTGGCTCCCTGACAAATGATCATCCAGCTTACAACACAGTCATGGCTGTAACATAGGGTTGCTGGCTCCCTGACAAATGATCATCCAGCTTACAACAAAGCCATGGCTGTAACATAGGCTTGCTGGCTCCCTCACAAATGATCATCCAGCTTACAACAAAGCCATGGCTGTAACATAGGGTTGCTTGCTCCCTCACAAATGATCATCCAGCTTACAACAAAGCCATGGCTGTAACATAGGGTTGCTGGCTCCCTGACAAATGATCATCCAGCTTACAACAAAGCCATGGCTGTAACATAGGCTTGCTGGCTCCCTGACAAATGATCATCCAGCTTACAACAAAGCCATGGCTGTAACATAGGCTTGCTGGCTCCCTGACAAATGATCATCCAGCTTACAACAAAGCCATGGCTGTAACATAGGCTTGCTGGCTCCCTCACAAATGATCATCCAGCTTACAACAAAGCCATGGCTGTAACATAGGGTTGCTGGCTCCCTCACAAATGGTCATCCAGCTTACAACAAAGCCATGGCTGTAACATAGGGTTGCTGGCTCCCTCACAAATGGTCATCTGTACATATTTATGCAAAAACAAAATACCGTAAATTGGGATATTTTGGCATTTTTGTTTCAAAATAGAGTGGTTATATTTTGGTGTGTTAAAATTTGACGTTTTCCAGTGATCTTTAATTGGAGCATATCTCTTACATGATGGAAAGATACTACTTCTGCAGATTTACTTGCTTCACTGGTCCTTTTGTCGCATTGATCCCTCGGTCAACAATGATAAGCTGACTTGATTTTAATTGAAGCCATATTGATACTTAGACAACACTTTCAGATATTGGTCTTCAATAGAAGTCATTAATAATCACTTACCTGTATACGTGAGTTCACAAAAGAAAAAATACACTTGACCAAGTTTTATTTTTTCCGGTTGACAGAACATACCTTACGTATGTTTTAGTAACGTGATTCAGAGTAACTTACTCGAGAGCATATAATGTTCACAATAGTGATCAATAGATGTATTAAAATTCATTCCTAACTTTCAGTGGTTAATAAGCCATTATATTCCTTTTTCATCCTCATAACTGTCAACACGTTAAATGTTAGCAAACTGGAAATCGCCAGTCAGCTGACTTTTCTCAAACTAGAGATTATACTTTATAGCAATTTTACCAAATCAACACAAATCATAAACACAATGGTAAAAATTATCATTATAACTGGTGACTTTGATTTCGAGAGTTTGAGTCCCCAGTCCAATGTCGGAAACTTGACAGGTATGCACCCTTGTGCTAAATTGACATCAGTTATTAAAATGTAACAGTAAGTCCAGTAAGTACTGCTGAAAATTACTGTTGTTCATAACTTGTGTAATTATTAAATCCAAGAAATGTTAATAAGATTTGTTAAAACTACAGTCAAGATCTTTGGATAATATAATAATATAATCTGCACCATAAGAGCAAGTGGTAATTAAAACAGCCTTAAAATAAGGACTTACTTGATAACAATGATATCTGACTGTGATCTACTCCATAATAACAATGTCAACATTCATGCCAATATCAGGCACTGCTATGATATGCAAAAGGCTGCAACATGCCAACATTTGGAGATATAAAACAATGTGTCATATTTATCTAACCTACAAAGTCTAATAGATCAGCAAAAAAAAACTCTCCTGAAAAACAAAATGCTTTTTGTAAGTTTAAATCTGGCCTAGCCACAATTATTGAGCAGTTATGCAATACCGTTGAGCAAATCATTGCCACAATACTAGATGATTTCTTTAGCACTTTTCATTTCCCCATGTCATTTCAAATTTTTAACCTCTCTATCTCCGGTGCTGAAAGAGTCCTGTTGTATCCTTGATGAAGATATTTACCCTCAACTGCTTTAGAAGGCAGTCAGTGAGCCACCTGTAGAGTTGTGATATACTACAGCAGGGCTCCTCCTAGAGTAGTGATATACTACAGCAAGGCTCCTCCTAGAGTAGTGATATACTACAGCAAGGCTCCACCTAGAGTAGTGATATACTACAGGAAGGCTCCTCCTACAGTAGTGATATACTACAGGAAGGCTCCTCCTAGAGTAGTGATATACTACAGGAAGGCTCCTCCTAGAGTAGTGATATACTACAGCAAGGCTCCTCCTAGAGTAGTGATATACTACAGCAAGGCTCCTCCTAGAGTAGTGATATACTACAGCAAGGCTCCTCCTAGAGTAGTGATATACTACAGCAAGGCTCCTCCTAGAGTAGTGATATACTACAGCAAGGCTAGAAGGCTAGCTCCTCCTAGAGTAGTGATATACTACAGCAAGGCTCCTCCTAGAGTAGTGATATACTACAGCAAGGCTCCTCCTAGAGTAGTGATATACTACAGCAAGGCTCCTCCTAGAGTAGTGATATACTACAGCAAGGCTCCTCCTAGAGTAGTGATATACTACAGGAAGGCTCCTCCTAGAGTAGTGATATACTACAGCAAGGCTCCAATAGAGTAGTGATATATTACAGCAAGGCTCCTCGTAGAGTAGTGATATACTACAGCAAGGCTCCTCCTAGAGTAGTGATATACTACAGCAAGGCTCCTCCTAGAGTAGTGATATACTACAGCAAGGCTCCTCCTAGAGTAGTGATATACTACAGCAAGGCTCCTCCTAGAGTAGTGATATACTACAGCAAGGCTCCTCCTAGAGTAGTGATATACAACAGCAAGGCTCCTCCTAGAGCAGTGACATACTACAGCAAGGCCCCCCCTAGAGTAGTGATATACTACAGCAAGGCTCCTCCTAGAGTAGTGATATACTACAGCAAGGCTCCTCCTAGAGTAGTGATATACTACAGCAAGGCTCCTCCTAGAGTAGTGATATACTACAGCAAGGCTCCTCCTAGAGTAGTGATATACAACAGCAAGGCTCCTCCTAGAGTAGTGATATACTACAGCAAGGCTCCTCCTAGACTGGTGATAAACTACAGCAAGGCTCCTTCTAGAGTAGTGATATACTACAGCAAGGCTCCTCCTAGAGTAGTGATATACTACAGCAAGGCTCCTCCTAGAGTAGTGATATGTATACTACAGCAAGGCTCCTCCTAGAGTAGTGATATACTACAGCAAGACTCCAATAAGAGTAGTGATATATTACAGCAAGGTCCTCGTAGAGTAGTGATATGTATACTACAGCAAGGCTCCTCCTAGAGTAGTGATATACTACAGCAAGACTCCAATAAGAGTAGTGATATACTACAGCAAGGCTCCTCCTAGAGTAGTGATATACTACAGCAAGGCTCCTCCTAGAGTAGTGATATACTACAGCAAGGCTCCTCCTAGAGTAGTGATATGTATACTACAGCAAGGCTCCTCCTAGAGTAGTGATATACTACAGCAAGACTCCAATAAGAGTAGTGATATATTACAGCAAGGCTCCTCGTAGAGTAGTGATATGTATACTACAGCAAGGCTCCTCCTAGAGTAGTGATATACTACAGCAAGACTCCAATAAGAGTAGTGATATATTACAGCAAGGCTCCTCGTAGAGTAGTGATATGTATACTACAGCAAGGCTCCTCCTAGAGTAGTGATATACTACAGCAAGACTCCAATAAGAGTAGTGATATACTACAGCAAGGCTCCTCCTAGAGTAGTGATATATATACTGCAGCAAGGCTCCTCCTAGAGTAGTGATATACTACAGCAAGGCTCCTCCTAGAGTAGTGATATACTACAGCAAGGCTCCTCCAAGAGTAGTGATATACTACAGCAAGGTTTCTCCTACAGTAGTGATATACTACAGCAAGGCTATTCTCCTGAGAATGACCTTGAAAAGCTACTTCTTGAGCAATTCATAACCCAGCATACAAAGATAGTTACTGATGGGTGATATATAACCCAGCATACAAAGATGGCTACTGATGGGGTGATATATAACCCAGCATACAAAGATGGCTACTGATGGGGTGATATATAACCCAGCATACAAAGATGGCTTCCGATGGGGTGATATATAACCCATCATACAAAGATGGCTACCGATGGGGTGATATATAACCCAGCATACAAAGATGGCTACCGATGGGGTGATATATAACCCAGCATACAAAGATGGCTACCGATGGGGTGATATATAACCAAGCATACAAAGATGGCTACCGATGGGGTGATATATAACCCAGCATACAAAGATGGCTACCGATGGGGTGATATACAACCCAGCAAATACGGATGACTATTGATGTGGCGATATATAACCCAGCATACAAAGATGGCTACCGATGGGGCAATATATAACCAAGCATACAAAGATGGCTACAGACAGGGCGATATAAAACCCAGCATACAAAGATGGCTACTGATGGGGTGATATACAACCCAGCAAATACAGATGACTATTGATGTGGCGATATATAACCCAACATACCAAGATGGCTATTGATGGATCAATATTAAATCCAGCAAACAAAGATGGCTACTGATGGGGCAATATATATAACCCAGCAAACAATGAAATTTGAACATTCAAAACAGTTAATATAATTGCACCCAACAAATATGTTGTCTAGTTAATTATGTTCCAAATAACATGCAGTACATTTTGCCATATTTTTAGGAATACAGCAGTCCTTACAATGCCAATCCAAATGTGTCTTTGACTATAGATAAATGTGTAAAGCTACAGAGTAAGAAGTGAAATAAGAATGTGAATATGACTCTACAACACAGCTTTGATGTGTAAGATAGTGATGATAAGTTGTTATCTTCAAACAAGTCGATAGCTATAGTACTTATAAGGAAACAGAACAAACCAAACTCTATTAAAAGCATAACTAACAGTGCCAACACTAACATGTGTACAGTGATTTCTTTCAGTCTACTAAAGTTTTAATATTTATTTCAGAGACTATGACCACTATCATCATCTGAAACAGTCTATAGGAGGAAATGCTTAATTTGATTTGTAATATGAGTAATATAAGCTTATGCCTCGTAGTTCCATTGTCTCTGATTCTTATGTATGACTGACTTGCCTTACACCTATATCTGTATGGTGGAGAGTTGCTTGCTCTTCTGGAAGACCTAGTTTTACCATCATAGTTCTTTTTAGGAAGTTTCCATTTAAATCAATATTTGTTTGTAATTGCCATTACTAATTTGACTTGACGGTTTTTTTAGGCTTTTTTGTTTTTGTTATTTTCAAATAACTTTTTCGATGATAATAACTCAGTAGTGTATAAGAAAGAATCAGAGATGATGTACATACTTGTTATAAAGTTTTTGATAGTCACAATAAAAAACTATTTTCACAAAATAAATAGCTGTGCAAAAGTCTAAGGTCAAAGATACCTATTTTTGTGTGTGTTTGTGCGTATGTGTTTTTTTTTACATAAAAATATCTTTTGTCTGGATAAATTAAGACTTTATTTTTAATACTGTAACAGCAGTTGCTTATTTTTCACAGCAAATTATCTGAATGTGTAAATAGCCATCTGAAGCATCACAATGAGTTAATTAATGTTTGATGTTATTCTTTTACAAGTGCAATATAAAATCCTGCAAGATATCGGCCTGGCAGTGCAATAAAATCAGAAACTTCTAACATGCACAAAATTTCTATACCTGATGTGACAGTTCCCATGTCTAAATAAAAAGCAACATCTTCAGATTAAACACTAAAATTCCATGCTGTTGATCAAACACAGTAAAGTCTGCCTATCAATAGGAATTTTAACAAAACAGCCTCAATACTATTTTTTCTTTCTTTCTAAAATCATTGATGCGTTTTTTCTGATTCTTTAACATTCCCTACCCCATTGTTTTCATTATTTTAACAAAGCCATTAAGGTTAACAATTTCTCCTGTAGTGATAGATAATGAAGCCTACCTGTAAGACTGTTTTGAAGAGTTTGGGTGTTTCCGTACTTCTGTCTGGTGTTCTAATTATGGGTTCTACCTCCACTTTGGAACTCTCAGCAGATCCATGACTTTTAGTCGACAACTTTGCATTTTGTCTCAATAATTTCCTAGAAGAACGATTGATATGAATCAATATTATGCATGGTGGATACTGATATTCAATATCTGAATGTCAGGTTTCATTTAATTAACAACCACAGGCTGTATCACTGATCACCATCTGATATTATAATACACCATGATTTTAGTCTACAAGAAGTTTAGTTTTCTTCATTTCTTTGAAGAGAGTAAATAAAACAAATCATGTTTTTGCTTAAATGAAATATTTTTTTCATAAGATTCTATAATTGTCAGTTTTGCATATCAATTATAGGCATCTTATTTAAAGTACGGTAATATCTTTTGTGTCTTAAATGAAAACTGAAGTTGACACTAGCTAGACTGGGTCTACATATCCTCAATTTTGTGGGTTTTATTTTGGTAGCACAAGTTCTGTCATAAACTGTTTTCAGAATTTACAGAAATAAGCACTATAAGAAGAGGTTGGTAAATTTTTTCTTTTTAAAGACCTGACACATCATTTAATTTTTGTAGCTGTTTATAGAATTCAATCAATGACTACTTCTGGGAGAACTTCACTAAGTGTACCTGGCCCGTTTCTTGAGAAGTTTGTGTGCCTCTGGGTACTCGGCCATGGCGTCCTCAAATTCTGTCTGGCTGAGGATGAAGAGGTTAGTAAAGCCTTTACATCTCACATCAGCAGTACGGCGATTTCCATCGGCAGCAATGGCCAATAAACTACAAAACACATGGAAGTATTTCACAATATTTTCCTGTGAGTATGATTTTGCGGACTCATAAAGGCATTCTCAGGTTAATACATGTGAAAATGATAGAACAATGATAGGAAGATCAATATACAATTATAGCTATACATAATATGTAGACTTTAGTACCACTGTAATATCAACATGCTGCAATCCTTATCACCTGAAAATTCCCCGGCTCATACATTTCCTTAACAAAGTACTTCACTAAACAAGGAAACAAATGTATAAAAGTGGTATGTATCTAAACCAGAAACAAACCAATTCAAAACTGAAACTACAACCAACCTGATCTCGCCAAACACACTTCCTTCCTTGAGTGTGGCCAGCACTGTTGTACCCTCTGGTCCTCCAACGACCTCCACCTGACCTTGACTGACGATATACATCTCTTTGCCCACCTCTCCCTAAAGGAAAACATGGTCAGATAATTCTAAGTGACTTCAAGAACACAAGAATGAACAAATGAAAATCACAATATGTTCCTAAAGACTTTGGAATTAAGGTTGCCTTATTATTTAACAGCAACACATGTTGATTGGGTGGAGACATGTATAGAGTGATTTTTCTATTCTGCTAATCAATTCCAAATGAGATTTTGTCATTACCAAATATCATGATTTACGTAAATGGGAACAGACATGGTATCAAATAGACTTGCCGGTACTTAGCTTTTAGCTTTGATTTTGGCCTTAATGACAAAATTTCAAGGTCTGGGAAATAATCTTGTTCCTGTACTAAGATTTATTATAAGCTATCCCAAAACTAGAACTGTAAGCCAATTGACTTATACCCCCACTTCCTCTTATTAGAGGTGTTTAACTTCAATTATTCTTGAAAAAATATCATGGTCACAGAAAATTTACAAGTTGTATGGACAAATTTTAATCTGTGTATATTGACCAGGTTACCATAGCAACTAAAATTTTGACAAACGGAAACCTGCATGCACATCCTGACATTGTTCTCAACAATATTGCCAAGTTTCATGAAATTGATCGAGAAGTTTAGGTGAAGTGACCAGACAAATTTTGAAACCTGTGTGTAGTGACTTGCTTGAATTAGTTACCATGGGGACCAAAATTTAAAAAAAAAACCCAAAAAAAACCTGCATGCATGTCTACACATGGTTCTAAACATCACTGCCAAGTTTCATTGAAATCAATCCAGTAGTTTAGAAGGAGCTATTCGGACAAATTTTGAAACATGTGTATAGTTACCTGGTTACCATGGCACCAAAATTTCGACAAACGTAAACCTGCATGCACATCTACACAAGGTCCAAAACAATACTACAAAGTTTCATTGAAAATGACCACGTACCTGTATATAGTGACCTGGTTACTATGGCAACAAAAGTTTTCAACACACAAAAACATGCATGCACATTTACACATGGTCCCCAACAATACTGCAAAATTTCATTGAAATCAGTCCTGTAGTTAGGAGTAGTTGTCCGAACAAAAAGTTTTCTACATTAACCTGTATGCATAATGACCAGGTTACCATGGCAACAAAAATTTTGAAAAACCAAAAACCTGCATGCACATCAACAGATGGTCCCCAACAATACTGCCAAATTTCATTAAAATCGGTCCAGTAGTTTAGGAGGAGTAGTCCAAACAAAATTTTCTAGGGACAGACAGACAGATTTTCAGGCAGTCTAGGTATTCTAGGGAGTGTCCAGAGTTCCATCTGTGTCTCTCATTATCCTTCCAAGAACTTCATTTATCAGGACACAAACATTCTATACTAGGATCTTTGTACATTATTATAGACATATTCCTGGTGTGAAAAGAGGAGACATACCTTTTTACAGACATATTCCCCAGGTAAGAAGAGGATGGGTTTAAGTTTGAGGACGAGATCAAACAGAAGGGTTTTATCACAATCCTGGAACAAGGTCACTTTGGACAGAGTGTTAAAGTGGACATGGATGGCCAGATCAGTTCGCAGGTTCTTTGGTAGCCAGTCCATCAACTTCTTCTCATCTGGGTAAAATAATAACAGCTCATCAATATTTCATCATAGTCTTGAATAAAGCATAACATATCGTACAAAATTGTTCATAAACTCTATGTTCCCAAAGTAGTAGAACAATTATATGTATCATAAAGGGAACACAAACAATATTGATAGGCATCTTCTGGTAAAAAGCATTTTCCCTTTCAAATTTTGAGTTTTTCTGTCATACCTGAGATTTTTTGTTGCTGTAACTTACCTGATATTTTCTGTTGCTGTAACTTACCTGAGATTTTCTTTTGCTGTATCTAATCTGGGATTTTCTGTTGCTGTAACTTACCTGAGATTTTCTTTTGCTGTATCTAATCTGGGATTTTCTGTTGCTGTATCTTAACTGATATTTGCTGTCACTGTAACTTACCTGAGATTTTCTGTTGCTGCCATTGGTAAAGGAACCATGTCCTGACCTTGTGCTGGGTTTCATTAGGACAGTTAAGGTTCTTGACATATCTGAGAGCATCATCCATCATCTTATCATACTGAGCTTTCACTCGGCCTGCTGCATCCACAATGTCACGGATCTGGAAGTAATGTACCAAAAAACAGCTGACAAAACCATGTTAAATAGAAGTATGGTGAACAGATTACAGTTTATTGTGATGATATGAGTGCTTATGGAACACTAATTTATCCGTAAAGTCAGGTTACTCTTCAGAAGGAAAGGTGAAATATGAAATTGTAAAAATTCATAAACATGATGACTAGAAAAATTATGCCTTTCCGAAATGCATCTCCTCAGTCAAGTTTGTGCACCCTTAATGGGGCCTTTTGGCTTTCCGCATACATGTACTTTTAAACAAGAGGCCCATGGGCCTTAACGGTCACCCGAGTTCGTTTAGAATAAAACAAAGACATATAAACACTTATATACTGGCCCTTGAAGTTGGTCAGTAATTTTATAAATTTGACTTTTTAATCTATGAAGAGTATTTGCTTCAATCAAACCTGTGAACTCAGAAGATTTTTTTTTATATTTTAAGTCATTTTGACCCGTTTGGCCCCACCCCTCTGGTCCCCCAGGGGGTCAGCGAGGACTGATATATGGATGTTTAGATACTATATCTCAGGCTAATAATTCTAATCAACTTTGAGTCATTTCCTATGAAAATTGAGCAAATAATGTTCATAAAATAGATTTTTCATATATAAACTAAAGTAAACTCGACCCCTTCCCCAGGAGGAAACGTGAGACCCCAGGGTCATATAATTCACAATTTTCAGAAAACACCTTAAGACCTTTCTGTTTATAAAGGGTATTTGATTCTACCATTTTCAGAATTTAAGAAGAGGATTTTTGAAGTTTTAGCCTACTTGCTCCTTTTGGCCCCGCCCCTCTACCCTCAGGGGATCGGTCAGTACCAATCTGGATATGAAATTAAAATGCTATCTCAGGCTAACAATTCTAAACAAGTTTGATGCATTTCCTATGAAAATTGAGCAAAAATGCTCATAAATGTGTTTCCCTATAAAAACTATTAATAGTAAAATTAACCCCCTCCCCAGGGGGAAACAAGACCCCCAGGGTCATATAATTCACAATTTTTGTAAAGGACCTTAAGACTTTTCCATCTATGAAGAGTATTTGATTCCACCACATGAGTGAGTGGAGAAGAAGATTTTTGAAATTTTAGTCAATTTTACCCCTTTTGGCCCATTAAGGGGTGGGGACCATATAATTCACAATTTTGATTGGCCTTATGCCTTAGAGAGTTTGTGCAAAATTTCATTGAAATCGCTTCAGCAGTTTTGGAGAAAAAGTCGAAAATGTAAATGTTTACGGACATACGACGCACGGTGGACAACGCTCAATGGACTACGACGTACAAAAGGCAATTAGAATAGGTCACTTGAGACTTCGTCTCAGGTGACCTAAAAAGTTTGTTGAAAAAGCTATCACAGCCCTCAATATCAAAACTGAAACTTTGATTTTTCAGAAAAGTTTGAAGTCCCTTATGAACATCTACATACCATAGACTATTACCGTGTGCAATTTCAAAACAATTGTCTACAACGGTTTTAGCTCACCTGGCCCAAAGGGCCCACTAGAGAAGAAGTTGTTTAAGAAATTTGGCATATTTGACCCCTGTGACCTTGAATGAAGGTCAAGGTCATTCATTTGAACAAACTTGGCAGCCAATCATCCCAGAATGGCACAGGCCTAATAATAGGTCTGTAGGCCTCTATGTTATTCATAAGAAGTTGTTTAAAGATTTTAGCCTTTTTTAACTCCTGTGACCTTGAATGAAGATCAAGGTAATTAATTTGAACAAACTTGGTAACCCTTCATCCCATCATGCTACTGGCCAAGTATCAGTACCCTGGGCCTTTCGGTTATTGAGAAGAAAACATTTGAATGAAAAGTTTACGCACGGCGGACAGCGCACTGCGGACAGGGCACGGCTGACAGCGGACTGCGCACGACGACGGACGAAGCATGATGACAATAGGTCATCCTGACCCTTCAGGTCAGATGACCTAAAAACACTTAGGTAACCTTTATTTATAAAATTGCTTGGCTTAACATACCAAGTGAGCAATATAGACCCTCTGGGCTTTTTGTTTTCAGAAAACCTTTGGAAACTAAATGAACCAGCTGACAGATTGATTACGATAGATATTGCAAGGATTGAAGAAGTGAACGTCAAGATATCCCTTGTTCAGTCTGCGACTTGAAGCACTAGTCCAATGCCCATGACTAGTAATTTTACGGCCGGACTAGTGCCAATTGTAATGAATAAGTGTGATTGGACTAGTGGCTCCCCACCCGATTCAAAACTTGATAAACACTATATTTACAAGAGTGGTGGTCAATTGCATTTTTCAACACATTTTGAGTGCATTCTGTATGCGATTATTTCTGTCTGGATGCATCATTTTGAGAGAATTTGCGTTTACGAATGCATCCACACTAATTTTGGCCAAAAATCATAAGCTGATCATGAGTGCTGAAGCAAAATGGCTGTATATTTAATTTGGACTAGTGATTAAATAGTCAGACTAGTAAAATCACGGGTCCAAATAACTTGCAGCAAAAAAAATTAACTTCACAGACTGCTTGCTCCGTGGCTTATGAATATAGAATGAATTTAGAGGGCAGAAATGAATCAGCCAATTACATTAAGAAGCTTATTTGTTATAATGAAAGAATGACATTGGTAAGCAAAATTTGCCTCATCACATGTATTCAAGAAGAAGTAACCAATTAGCCAATCAGGTTAGAAGGTTCCTAATTAATATGCATATTATGAAAGGATGATGCTGGAAAGCAAGCTTGATCTGAAGCATTCCAAGATAATCTAGAAGCCAAATTTCCTTGAATAGCAGAAATGACAGCAAGACACACAGACAGACAAACCCAAATTAATGTTCCTGTTTTCGATAAAAGTGTATTGGGATAAAAAGGAAACATGTTCAATGACATAACAAGTGACTTACCTGACCAATGAGAAGAGCAAAGACGAACACACCAGAGACCCAGTATATTGTCATGAAGATGTATTCCAGTGTATTAGTAGGGATGGGGTTGTTTCCGATCGATGTAGCAGTCTTTGTTGCCAGGTAAAAACAGCGGATATACCTACCAGAAAATATGAAATGTTAAGTGTCAGATTGAACCATATTAGAATGTTAACTTTAAGCTAAAGACCATGACTAATAGCAAGTTTATGATGGAATATTTCAACCCGCAAGGCCACAAAAATAGACAAGTGTTGCACATAAAGTTCTATAGGCCCAGTTTCATGAACATTCCTTAACTTAAATTTCCTCATAGAAAAGCATTACAAAATAAAAGGGAAAAAACCCTAAGTTAAGGAGCCTAATCCTTAGATTTAAGGAATGTTCTTGAAACTGGTCCCTGAAAAAATTTGATGATACTGTGCATTATGAAATGTTGATTGTGTAGAAACTTTCAGTATTTTCTGAAGTTGTTTTGGAACCAAAAATATAAATACAACAATATTTGTATAGTTCAAGAGCCTAATTATTACTTTTATTAAATTCATGATCAAATGCAAGAAATTCTCTAGATTGTATTTACACTTACGCGATACCTTCACCATTATAAACCCAACGATTTGAGCCAATGCCCTCGTACACAGACACTGCATAGTATCCACAAGTTTCCAGATGGATCAGGAAAAGCATGTAGGTCATCGTCTTTATAATTCTGTAAAAGAAATATTATTGATCAATGAAATGAATTTGTAAATAAAAAAAATCTTTAATAGTTTAGGAAATAAGCAAGGATTAAATAGTAGATAAAGGCCAAATGTCTCTATATACTTTGTAGATAAAGGCCAAATGTCTCTATATACTTTGTAGATAAAGGCCAAATGTCTCTATATACTTTGTAGATAAAGGCCAAATGTCTCTATATACTTTGTAGATAAAGGCCAAATGTCTCTATATACTTTGTAGATAAAGGCCAAATGTCTCTATATACTTTGTAGATAAAGGCCAAATGTCTCTATATACTTTGTAGATAAAGGCCAAATGTCTCTATATACTTTGTAGATAAAGGCCAAATGTCTCTATATACTTTGTAGATAAAGGCCAAATGTCTCTATATACTTTGTAGATAAAGGCCAAATGTCTCTATATACTTTAGGAAATGTCTCTATATACTTTGTAGATAAAGGCCAAATGTCTCTATATACTTTGTAGATAAAGGCCAAATGTCTCTATATACTTTGTAGATAAAGGCCAAATGTCTCTATATACTTTGTAGATAAAGGCCAAATGTCTCTATACACTTTGTAGATAAAGGCCAAATGTCTCTATATACTTTGTAGATAAAGGCCAAATGTCTCTATACATTGACTAAGTAAATACCTTAACACATGAGCAGATTTTACAGCCTGGTCACATCTCTGATAGAACTCCCAAAACGTCTGGATCTTAAAATATGAAAAACAATCTTTTCAGACTTACGATTAATCAAAGAATATAACATTTTATAATCGGTCATAAAGATGGATTATTTTTTAAATATAAGGCTATGATTTTATGTAAGTGAAATTTTCTAAGCAAAAAGCTCAATAAGTGTGCAACACATTTTTAATGAAAAATAAGATATGATTTATTGCAGCATAGGTAAAAATAGATTAAATAGAAACCACAATGAGATCAATTACAGATATTCTTATCAGACTTGAAACTGGTTACTATGTTTTAATAGTGATGGAAAAGACAAACCTTGAAGAGACGTGGTAGGCGGAACCAGGGTACAACTCCCAACATCAGATAAAACAGGTCGAGTGGAAGTAAGGACAGTACATCAAACTGTAACATTAGACATCAAACTGTAACACTATAGACATCAAACTATAACACTATAGACATCAAACTGTAACACTATAGACATCAAACTGTAACACTATAGACATCAAACTGTAACACTATAGACATCAAACTGTAACACTATAGACATCAAACTGTAACACTATAGACATCAAACTGTAACACTATAGACATCAAACTGTAACACTATAGACATCAAACTGTAACACTATAGACATCAAACTGTAACACTATAGACATCAAACTGTAACACTATAGACATCAAACTGTAACACTATAGACATCAAACTGTAACACTATAGACATCAAACTGTAACACTATAGACATCAAACTGTAACACTATAGACATCAAACTGTAACACTATAGACATCAAACTGTAACACTATAGACATCAAACTGTAACACTATAGACATCAAACTGTAAGACTTTAGACATCAAACTGTAACACTATAGACATCAAACTGTAACACTATAGACATCAAACTGTAACACTATAGACATCAAACTGTAACACTATAGACATCAAACTGTAAGACTTTAGACATCAAACTGTAACACTATAGACATCAAACTGTAAGACTTTAGACATCAAACTGTAACACTATAGACATCAAACTGTAACACTATAGACATCAAACTGTAACACTATAGACATCAAACTGTAACACTATATACATCAAACTGTAAGACTTTAGACATACAACTGCATTACACCATATGGACATTAAACTGTTACACTTTAGAAGTCAAAACTGACTAAATATGATATGAAATACTAAGAATACTTCAAGGATACTAAGGAGGTATATATAGGCTGGACCTGTTCCACATTTCCTGTTGTCAGAAACAATGATTTTAAGACAGTAATTAAATTATTCTAAAATCATGCAATTAACATAATAACCTTGCATCTTTCATGTCAGCATATCTTTATATTTATGTTTGAATTAGAGGGCTTTATCCTATCAGAATATTAACACAATCTTTATCAATAATTAGAATGTAACTCAAATTGGACAATTTTATGCCATTACCTTGAACATCCTTTTCTGCATGTAATTCTTCCTCATTAACTTTGGATCTGTCTGAAAAAAAGAAATCAATAGTGTTAATTTAAAGAACTTAGATTCAGACATGATAACAAACATCATCAAGTTCTCTACTCTACATTGACACATATAAATCAGTGTTACAATAGAATGGGGGGGGGGGGGGGTGTTTATGTCATAATCATATGTCATAGTCAATTCATAGATATGGTTGGGGGTTAGAGAGAAACAGTGCTGTAGCATTCTATTATCTACAGAAAACATACAAATTCAGAATTAACTGATCAAAGCTACGAAAAAGTTCATTTTATTTTGTCAAACGTCTTCAGAATGAAATCCAATGTAGTATTATTTATGTCGATGTAAGATTTTAGAAAGGTTTTAAATCAATGGAGAAAAAGTTGAGATATATCTATGCTTTAGTTTAACTCCACTAGTAGGTTAGAAATAATTTTAGTCTTCTTTCTGCACATTAAGCTCCACTTTATGTAATTTGAATGTTTCAACAACCATGACACTGTAGACAACATTACATTCTTTTTAATTGCCGTACTCCTGATAAGTGTAAAACAACAACACATTGGCAAGTACACTGTGTTGGACCATTTATTTTCATTCATTGTAATTCACAACTGGGCATCTGTATGCTGCTATTGGCATGCACAGTTTCTTGATTCTGACTTTTAATACACATTTTTCTTGAGGGCATTGTGCTTCCAAACCCCTTCAATGAAGTGTAATGATAAAATATATTCAGTAATTAATATGAATATCATTAAGATGCTATAAAGTTATGAACATACCTCCACTAAACCACTGTTTAGGTAGGTAAGGTGCGGCTTAACTAACATTATATCCAGGATGTAGATGGCGTCACAGGTATAGTCACAGATCAGCCAGTAGATCAGGTTAGATTGGTTTTGGTACGGAAAGACTCCACGAAGTGGGATAACCCAGGCATTATACATAAAACACAGCGTCACCAGGAACAACCAGGTCATGTACAACTTACCTAAAACAAAGATTTTAAACATTCTTACAACAATGCCATATTGTCGGTCATGTACACTTTACTCATTAGGTAAATGAACATAAAAACATCAAAGATCTAGTCAATTTATCCGCTTCTGAAAAAATCTTCTATAAAATTTACCTATCACCATGCAGAAAGTAGCTAATATATAGCCACCTTTCATGTTCGTGAACGCACCTGTACCCATTTTCAATGTTTGAGCAAATATGTGGTTTGATTGGCAGCTGGTGATTCGTCAATGCATACTTCATTTGAGTGATTGTTCCTAAAAATGTGATTTTTGCTATTGTTTCCTTCTATTATTGACGACCGTTGTCTAGTTTAATACATTATCTTGCTTAGTCCCCAAAATAAAGGCTTAACATCTTACTCTGGGGCTCCAGTTTTCTAGGGATACTACAGGGATTTTTGAGCCAGGAGGGTAGTTTCATCCGACAGCATCCACACTCAAGGAAATACTCGTCCAGTGTTCCTTCGTCTGATTGACCGAGGGGTCCTCGTTCTCTTAGATGCATAGGAATGAAAGAGTCAAGTCTATGTTGTCTTTGCTCTGGCTCATCTGCTGCAGAGATTGCTGTAAAAAAGTGATTAATCCAGATATTCTAGAAAAAAGCTTTTCAAATGTCAAAAATAAAATTCATAATGTGTATTCCTTTGGTTCTATTGTTTGTTTGTTGTTTTTGGCTTGTTTATTTCTGTTGTTACTGGGTTTTTTTGTTTGTTTGGAGGAGGGATGTGATTTATTGTTAGTTTGTTTGCATTATTTTTCATTGATGTTAATTGGTCTGACATCTTCCATTGTGCATGACTGACAGCGCTAGCAAACCAAAACTTCCACTTGAAATATCAACAATTAATGAAAAAACTACGATATATGCCCTAAACACAAAGGTAGACTGCAGGTCTAGACTGAAAGGTTAGGCTGTTTACATCATGAACATGCCTACTTCACAATCCCATAAACAATTAGAAGACTATAGCAAAGAATCAATAGGTGATCTTACATATATTATACCTGGTAAACCAATTTAAAGAAAATGTTGCAAGAATAGGTTTGGTTTTTGTTTAGAGCTACAAACTTAAGATCATTTTAAGACAACCTAACCATCTCATGTGTGCTGTATGTTGAATTTCTTGAGAACTATGTTTTATTTGTGTTTTGTCTCTATTGCCTTGTTGAAGTGCTACTTGACACAAGCATTGTGTCAATGACAAGAAACAACACATCCCAGCTGGTCCTGTTACAACCACCAACCAGTCATCCTGCTACCTAAATATCATTGTAGTGCTTAAATGAAGTAAGAATTCAGGCATTTTCATGTTTTGTTAAGTTTCAGTCTCTTTATTTTACCTATCTGTCTGTAATTCTTTTTATTATATGGCTGTGTGTTTTGCTCGCTCCTGATTGGCTGAAACTACACTTTCCCGCCACGATACAACACGATATCCACCAGAAAATTCCGAACTATACATTGTGACGTCATCTGAGGTTGATATAAGATTCCGAAACCCCCAGGTCGTACCCAAATATAGAAATCTTGCATTGTGACGTCATGTAAAATGACGTCACAATCACTTCACAGGTTGATATAAGATTCCAATGGGTCAAGGTCGTACCCAAATATAACGTAAAGGGAATTTCCGTGAAGTCAAATATCTATTGTGACGTCATCATTCAGCAAGATGTGTCGGGGAGCCGCAGGTTTACTGGAATCAATGTGAACCTGCCAATATTTGTGTGTACATTTTTGTCAGATTTTTTAAATGATATGTAAAATGTATTATGTGGTGTTTTCTCTATTTTATTGATATTATCAACCTTCAATTTTCTCTTCCAAATTATTCAACGGGACTATTGAGTATCGGGGATAGGGGTTGCTCAATATCATGAAGAGGAAATACATGTATATACATGTAGTCAAATGGTTTACATTATGTTAATGCCATATAATAAAACAAATATCGACCTGTTTTCAGGTGGATACTGTGATTTATCTCGAAAGTGATATAACCCTCGGCCTCGGGTTATATCACTTCCTCGAGTTGATAAATCACTGTATCCACCTGAAAACAGGTCGATATTTGTATAATATCTATCATGATCTCTATTTTTCTTAGTTTCATCTTTAATTTCCTTTATTTCATCTCTGTCTATATGCCACTGTTACATCTACATTTCACCACTCTATTTCTATATTGGTCCACCCTCCAATTTTTTATAAGATCCTGGTCTCTATGCAACCTTATTCTTTGTACTAACGTACAAACCTGAATTGGCGTCTGAGTAAGCATCATAATCCTGAGAGGATGGGGTAGGGGGCTGGATGGTTGTCTCTTTGACTCGCTCTGTCCGGCTAGAGAATGCTCGCACCAACTGATGGAGATGTTCACTGAGGCTACTACTGACCACAGACAGACTGTTACTGTTAGTCCTGGGGAGGAGAGTTCACATTCACTCAATATTAGCAGTATAAAGATGAATTATAATGGAGTTTTGTTGCCTTAGTGTCAAAACATCAAAAATTGACTCATTTTGTCGATATCAAAAGACGAATGAGCTCTAATGATCTGTAAACTAGAACAGTGTTAATTCATTCAATAAGTACTACAGACTAGCTACAGACTCTGTGGGTAATAGTTTAATACAATTAAGTGTGATAGATTAAGTCTGAGGAGTGTAATCTTGATTGAATCAATAAAGTGAAAATATAAGGAACATAAAACTTTGGCTGCAAAGATAAGAAAAGCAAACAAAACTAAATGAGGTAAATGATGTAGCAAGCTATGGACCAGTCACTCTTAGTGAAGCAAGTGTCATTTGATTTCTCTGTAATCTTAAGAAATATTAGGTTATGTTTTGACAAACGTATGTAAAGAATATTTTGATGACAAATCTGGACTCACTGAAGGCTACTGCTGGCATACGACAGACTGTTACTGCTGGATCTGTAAAGGAAAACTGAACTCAAAACTAAACAAAAACAGCAAATTATCAACACAAAGATGGAGGGTGTAAAATTAAAAGATAATGCAATATAAACTTATCATATGATTATCAAGATGAAGTGTCGACTCAAATGGGTAAAATGCTCCTTAAACTAATAATTAGGGCACAATGTAACAAAGGTAACATATGGATTCAGCAAGGGTAAGATATTAAGTAACACAATGTAACAAAGGTAACATATGGATTCAGCAAGGGTAAGATATTAAGTAACACAATGTAACAAAGGTAACATATGGATTCAGCAAGGGTAAGATATTAAGTAACTCAATGTTACACAAACAGGGTAACATATGGATTCAGCAAGGGTAAGATATTAAGTAACACAATGTAACAAAGGTAACATATGGATTCAGCAAGGGTAAGATATAAAGTAACACAATGTAACAAAGGTAACATATGGATTCAGCAAGGGTAAGATATTAAGTAACTCAATGTAACAAAGGTAACATATGGATTCAGCAAGGGTAAGATATTAAGTAACACAATGTAACAAAGGTAACATATGGATTCAGCAAGGGTAAGATATTAAGTAACACAATGTAACAAAGGTAACATATGGATTCAGCAAGGGTAAGATATTAAGTAACTCAATGTTACACAAACAGGGTAACATATGGATTCAGCAAGGGTAAGATATTAAGTAACACAATGTTACACAAACAGGGTAACATATGGATTCAGCAAGGGTAAGATATTAAGTAACACAATGTAACAAAGGTAACATATGGATTCAGCAAGGGTAAGATATTAAGTAACACAATGTAACAAAGGTAACATATGGATTCAGCAAGGGTAAGATATTAAGTAACTCAATGTTACACAAACAGGGTAACATATGGATTCAGCAAGGGTAAGATATTAAGTAACACAATGTAACAAAGGTAACATATGGACTCAGCAAGGGTAAGATATATCAAGTAACACAATGTAACAAAGGTAACATATGGATTCAGCAAGGTCAAGATATTAAGTAACTCAATGTTACACAAACAGGGTAACATATGGATTCAGCAAGGGTAAGATATTAAGTAACTCAATGTTACACAAACAGGGTAACATATGGATTCAGCAAGGGTAAGATATTAAGTAACACAATGTTACACAAACAGGGTAACATATGGATTCAGCAAGGGTAAGATATTAAGTAACACAATGTTACACAAACAGGGTAACATATGGATTCAGCAAGGGTAAGATATTAAGTAATTCAATGTTACACAAACAGGGCAACATATGGATTCAGCAAGGGTAAGATATTAAGTAACTCTATGTTACACAAACAGGGTAACATATGGATTCAGCAAGGGTAAGATATTAAGTAACACAATGTTACACAAACAGGGTAACATATGGATTCAGCAAGGGTAAGATATTAAGTAACACAATGTTACACAAACAGGGTAACATATGGATTCAGCAAGGGTAAGATATTAAGTAACTCAATGTTACACAAACAGGGTAACATATGGATTCAGCAAGGGTAAGATATAAAGTAACACAATGTTACACAAACAGGGTAACATATGGATTCAGCAAGGGTAAGATATTAAGTAACTCAATGTTACACAAACAGGGTAACATATGGACTCAGCAAGGGTAAGATATTAAGTAACACAATGTAACAAAGGTAACATATGGATTCAGCAAGGGTAAGATATTAAGTAACACAATGTAACAAAGGTAACATATGGATTCAGCAAGGGTAAGATATTAAGTAACACAATGTAACAAAGGTAACATATGGATTCAGCAAGGGTAAGATATTAAGTAACACAATGTAACAAAGGTAACATATGGATTCAGCAAGGGTAAGATATTAAGTAACTCAATGTTACACAAACAGGGTAACATATGGATTCAGCAAGGGTAAGATATTAAGTAACACAATGTAACAAACAGGTAACATATGGATTCAGCAAGGGTAAGATATAAAGTAACTCAATGTTACACAAACAGGGTAACATATGGATTCAGCAAGGGTAAGATATTAAGTAACACAATGTTACACAAACAGGGTAACATATGGATTCAGCAAAGGTAAGATATAAAGTAACTCAATGTTACACAAACAGGGTAACATATGGATTCAGCAAGGGTAAGATATTAAGTAACACAATGTAACAAAGGTAACATATGGATTCAGCAAGGGTAAGATATTAAGTAACTCAATGTTACACAAACAGGGTAACATATGGATTCAGCAAGGGTAAGATATTGAGTAACTCAATGTTACACAAACAGGGTAACATATGGATTCAGCAAAGGTAAGATATTGAGTAACTCAATGTTACACAAACAGGGTAACATATGGATTCAGCAAGGGTAAGATATTGAGTAACTCAATGTTACACAAACAGGGTAACATATGGATTCAGCAAGGGTAAGATATTGAGTAACTCAATGTTACACAAACAGGGTAACATATGGATTCAGCAAGGGTAAGATATTAAGTAACTCAATGTTACACAAACAGGGTAACATATGGATTCAGCAAGGGTAAGATATAAAGTAACTCAATGTTACACAAACAGGGTAACATATGGATTCAGCAAGGGTAAGATATTGAGTAACTCAATGTTACACAAACAGGGTAACATATGGATTCAGCAAGGGTAAGATATTAAGTAACTCAATGTTACACAAACAGGGTAACATATGGATTCAGCAAGGGTAAGATATTAAGTAACACAATGTTACACAAACAGGGTAACATATGGATTCAGCAAGGGTAAGATATTAAGTAACTCAATGTTACACAAACAGGGTAACATATGGATTCAGCAAGGGTAAGATATTAAGTAACACAATGTAACAAAGGTAACATATGGATTCAGCAAGGGTAAGATATTAAGTAACTCAATGTAACAAAGGTAACATATGGATTCAGCAAGGGTAAGATATTAAGTAACTCAATGTTACACAAACAGGTAACATATGGATTCAGCAAGGGTAAGATATTAAGTAACTCAATGTTACACAAACAGGGTAACATATGGATTCAGCAAGGGTAAGATATATAAGTAACTCAATGTTACACAAACAGGGTAACATATGGATTCAGCAAGGGTAAGATATTAAGTAACTCAATGTTACACAAACAGGGTAACCATATGGATTCAGCAAGGGTAAGATATTAAGTAACTCAATGTTACACAAACAGGGTAACATATGGATTCAGCAAGGGTAAGATATTAAGTAACTCAATGTTACACAAACAGGGTAACATATGGATTCAGCAAGGGTAAGATATTAAGTAACACAATGTTACACAAACAGGGTAACATATGGATTCAGCAAGGGTAAGATATTAAGTAACCAATGTTACACAAACAGGGTAACATATGGATTCAGCAAGGGTAAGATATTAAGTAACTCAATGTTACACAAACAGGGTAACATATGGATTCAGCAAGGGTAAGATATTAAGTAACACAATGTTACACAAACAGGGTAACATATGGATTCAGCAAGGGTAAGATATTAAGTAACACAATGTACACAAAGGTAACATATGGATTCAGCAAGGGTAAGATATTAAGTAACTCAATGTTACACAAACAGGGTAACATATGGATTCAGCAAGGGTAAGATATTAAGTAACTCAATGTTACACAAACAGGGTAACATATGGATTCAGCAAGGGTAAGATATTAAGTAACACAATGTTACACAAACAGGGTAACATATGGATTCAGCAAGGGTAAGATATAAAGTAACTCAATGTTACACAAACAGGGTAACATATGGATTCAGCAAGGGTAAGATATTAAGTAACACAATGTAACAAAGGTAACATATGGATTCAGCAAGGGTAAGATATTAAGTAACTCAATGTTACACAAACAGGGTAACATATGGATTCAGCAAGGGTAAGATATTAAGTAACTCAATGTTACACAAACAGGGTAACATATGGATTCAGCAAGGGTAAGATATTAAGTAACACAATGTTACACAAACAGGGTAACATATGGATTCAGCAAGGGTAAGATATTAAGTAACTCAATGTTACACAAACAGGGTAACATATGGATTCAGCAAGGGTAAGATATTAAGTAACACAATGTAACAAAGGTAACATATGGATTCAGCAAGGGTAAGATATTAAGTAACTCAATGTTACACAAACAGGGTAACATATGGATTCAGCAAGGGTAAGATATTAAGTAACACAATGTAACAAAGGTAACATATGGATTCAGCAAGGGTAAGATATTAAGTAGCTCAATGTTACACAAACAAGGTAACATATGGATTCAGCAAGGGTAAGATATTAAGTAACTCAATGTTACACAAACAGGGTAACATATGGATTCAGCAAGGGTAAGATATTAAGTAACTCAATGTAACACAAAAGGTAACATATGGATTCAGCAAGGGTAAGATATTAAGTAACTCAATGTTACACAAACAGGGTAACATATGGATTCAGCAAGGGTAAAGATATTAAGTAACTCAATGTTACACAAACAGGGTAACATATGGATTCAGCAAGGGTAAGATATAAGTAACACAAATGTAATAGGTAACAATATGATTCAGTCCAAGGGTAAATATTAACATTGACTCAATGTTACACAAACAGGAAGACATATGGATTCAGCAATTGTAAAAATTAAGTAACTCAATGACTTACACAAACAGAACAACATGGATTCAGCAAGGGTAAGATATTAAGTAACTCAATGTTACACAAACAGGGTAACATATGGATTCAGCAAGGGTAAGATATAAGTAACTCAATGTTACACAAACAGGGTAACATATGGATTCAGAACAAAACTGACTCTGAAACAAAACATTAAACATGACTTACAGAAACACATCATATTGACAATGCTCGAACAAAACATTAACATTGACTCAGTCAGGAAGACATCATATTGACAATTGACTCTGGAACAAAACATTAAACATTGACTCAGTCAGGAAGACATCATATTGACAAATGACTCTGGAACAAAACATTAAACATTGACTCAGCAAGGAAGACATCATATTGACAATTGACTCTGGAACAAAACATTAAACATTGACTCAGCAAGGAAGACATCATATTGACAATTGACTCTGGAACAAAACATTAAACATTGACTCAGCAAGGAAGACATCATATTGACAAATGACTCTGGAACAAAACATTAAACATTGACTCAGCAAGGAAGACATCATATTGACAATTGACTCTGGAACAAAACATTAAACATTGACTCAGCAAGGAAGACATCATATTGACAAATGACTCTGGAACAAAACATTAAACATTGACTCAGCAAGGAAGACATCATATTGACAATTGACTCTGGAACAAAACATTAAACATTGACTCAGCAAGGAAGATATCATATTGACAATTGTCTCCGAAACAAAACATTAAACATTGACTCAGCAAGGAAGACATCATATTGACAAATGACTCTGGAACAAAACATTAAACATTGACTCAGCAAGGAAGACATCATATTGACTGTAAATGACTCAAAGGAGAAGATATTATACTTCATATGGAGTTAAGTCTCTACGGAGAACTTAAATTGAAATTATACTCATGGTGAACTCTAAAGACCTCCTTACTTAAGAGTCATGGAGACACCATGGTGACCCTTACTCTACCCACTGTACTTAAGAGTCATGGAGACACCATGGAGACCCTTACTCTACCAGATATTCCTTACTTAGAGTCATGGAGTACACCATGGTGACCCTTACTCTACCAGACCTCCTTACTTAAGAGTCATGGAGACACCATGGTGACCCTTACTCTACCAGACCTCCTTACTTAAGAGTCATGGAGACACCATGGTGACCCTTACTCTACCACACCTCCTTACTTAAGAGTCATGGAGACACCATGGTGACCCTTACTCTACCACACCTCCTTACTCAAGAGTCATGGAGACACCATGGTGACCCTTACTCTACCAGACCTCCTTACTTAAGAGTCATGGAGACACCATGGTGACCCTTACTCTACCACACCTCCTTACTTAAGAGTCATGGAGACACCATGGTGACCCTTACTCTACCAGACCTCCTTACTCAAGAGTCATGGAGACACCATGGTGACCCTTACTCTACCAGACCTCCTTACTTAAGAGTCATGGAGACACCATGGTGACCCTTACTCTACCACACCTCCTTCTCAGAGTCATGGAGACACCATGGCGACCCTGTCTCTACCAGACCTCCTTACTCAAGAGTCATGGAGACACCATGGTGACCCTGTCTCTCTACCACACCTCCTTACTCAAGAGTCATGGAGACACCATGGCGACCCTGTCTCTACCAGACCTCCTTACTTAAGAGTCATTGAGACACCATGGCGACCCTTACTCTACCAGACCTCCTTACTCAGTGTCATGGAGACACCATTGTGACCCTTACTCTACCAGACCTCCTTACTCAAGAGTCATGGAGACACCATGGTGACCCTTATCTCTACCAGACCTCCTTACTCAAGAGTCATGGAGACACCATGGTGACCCTTGTCTCTACCTAGACCTCCTTACTCAGTGTCATGGAGACACCATGGTGACCCTTACTCTACCAGACCTCCTTACTTAAGAGTCATGGAGACACCATGGTGACCCTTACTCTACCAGACCTCCTTACTCAGTGTCATGGAGACACCATGGTGACCCTGTCTCTACCAGACCTCCTTACTTAAGAGTCATGGAGACACCATGGTTACCCTTACTCTACCAGACCTCCTTACTCAGTTTCATGGAGACACCATGGTGACCCTGTCTCCACCAGACCTCCTCACTTAAGAGTCATGGAGACATCATGGTGACACTGTCTCCACCAGACCTCCTTACTTAAGAGTCATTGAGACACCATGGCGACCCTTACTCTACCAGACCTCCTTACTTAAGAGTCATTGAGACACCATGGCGACCCTTACTCTACCAGACCTCCTTACTTCAGTGTCATGGAGACACCATGGTGACCCTTACTCTACCAGACCTCCGTACTCAGTGTCATGGAGACACCATGGTGACCCTTACTCTACCAGACCTCCTTACTCAGTGTCATGGAGACAACATGGTGACCCTGTCTCTACCAGACCTCCTTACTCAGTGTCGTGGAGACACCATGGTGACTCCAACTCTACCAGACCTCCTTACTTAAGAGTCATGGAGACACCATGGTGACCCCGTCTCTACCAGACCTCCTTACTTAGAGTCATGGAGACACCATGGTGACCCTGTCTCTACCAGACCTCCTTACTCAGTGTCATGGAGACACCATGATGACACTGTCTCCACCAGACCTCCTTACTCAAGAGACATGGAGACCCCAACCCTACCAGACCTCCTCACTAAGAGTCATGGAGACACCATGGTGACCCTTACTCTACCAGACCTCCTTACTTAAGAGTCATGGAGACACCATGGTGACCCTTACTCTACCACACCTCCTTACTCAAGAGTCATGGAGACACCATGGTGACCCTTACCCTACCACACCTCCTTACTTAAGAGTCATGAAACACCATGGTGACCCTTACTCTACCCCACCTCCTTACTCAAGAGTCATGGAGACACCATGGTGACCCTTACTCTACCACACCTCCTTACTCAAGAGTCATGGAGACACCATGGTGACCCTGTCTCTACCAAACCTCCTTACTCAAGAGTCATGAAGACACCATGGTGACCCCGTCTCTACCAAACCTCCTTACTCAGTGTCATGGAGACACCATGGTGACCCTTACTCTACCAGACCTCCTTACTCAGTGTCATGGAGACACCATGGTGACCCTTACTCTACCAGACCTCCTTACTCAGTGTCATGGAGACACCATGGTGACCCCGTCTCTACCAGACCTCCTTACTCAGTGTCATGGAGACACCATGGTGACCCTTACTCTACCAGACCTCCTTACTCAGTGTCATGGAGACACCATGGTGACCCTGTCTCTACCAGACCTCCTTACTCAGTGTCGTGGAGACACCATGGTGACTCCAACTCTACCAGACCTCCTTACTTAAGAGTCATGGAGACACCATGGTGACCCCGTCTCTACCAGACCTCCTTACTTAGAGTCATGGAGACACCATGGTGACCCTGTCTCTACCAGACCTCCTTACTCAGTGTCATGGAGACACCATGATGACACTGTCCTCCTTACTCAAGAGACATGGAGACCCCAACCCTACCAGACCTCCTCACTAAGAGTCATGGAGACACCATGGTGACCCTTACTCTACCAGACCTCCTTACTTAAGAGTCATGGAGACACCATGGTGACCCTTACTCTACCACACCTCCTTACTCAAGAGTCATGGAGACACCATGGTGACCCTTACTCTACCACACCTCCTTACTTAAGAGTCATGGAAACACCATGGTGACCCTTACTCTACCCCACCTCCTTACTCAAGAGTCATGGAGACACCATGGTGACCCTTACTCTACCCCACCTCCTTACTCAAGAGTCATGGAGACACCATGGTGACCCTTACTCTACCCCACCTCCTTACTCAAGAGTCATGGAGACACCATGGTGACCCTTACTCTACCCCACCTCCTTACTCAAGAGTCATGAAGACACCATGGTGACCCCGTCTCTACCAAACCTCCTTACTCAGTGTCATGGAGACACCATGGTGACCCTTACTCTACCAGACCTCCTTACTCAGTGTCATGGAGACACCATGGTGACCCTTACTCTACCAGACCTCCTTACTAAGAGTCATGGAGACACCATGGTGACCCTTACTCTACCAGACCTCCTTACTCAGTGTCATGGAGACACCATGGTGACCCTTACTCTACCAGACCTCCTTACTCAGTGTCATGGAGACACCATGGTGACTCCAACTCTACCAGACCTCCTTACTTAAGAGTCATGGAGACACCATGGTGACCCCGTCTCTACCAGACCTCCTTACTTAGAGTCATGGAGACACCATGGTGACCTTGTCTCTACCAGACCTCCTTACTCAGTGTCATGGAGACACCATGATGACACTGTCTCCACCAGACCTCCTTACTCAAGAGACATGGAGACCCTAACCCTACCAGACCTCCTCACTAAGAGTCATGGAACATGGAGTCCTTAATCTTTACCAAACTTCCTTACTCAGGAGTTATGGAGACACCATGGCAACTCTAAATCTACAAAAGCTACTTTCTATGTCAAGGACAACTACAGAAAGATCAAACCTTCAGAAGTCAAGTAATAGAAAGGAAATGTAATTCTTGTACACAACTGACGGCCCTAAATTCCTCTGTAATATACATCATAACAGCCTGGTCTAACCATGCTGTAGGAGGATAAAGAGGGATATATGGCCTATAGAATCACCATAGATGTATGATTCTGTATTGATTCTACTAAACCAGCTCTCCTCTAACACCAGCCCTGGCCACTACGCTTTAGTGCAGCAATTCTATAGTGTAGTTTTTAAATCAAGGCTACCAAAGATATTATTTCTGATTTCTGTTTCAGGAAACATGCATACATATTCTATAAGAAAATAAAAATGTTTATTGCATCTTTGATATTAATCAATCGTTAAAATAAATGCATCAAAACCCAGAAATAATATCTGTTTTCATTCTCAGATAAGTAAAATAACAAAATGCTTGCTTCAAAGAACTTTCTAATCCAAATTGCAGTTTAAAACATCAAAAAGATCTATTTAAGGTCTATTATGAGATAGTCACCAGCTACAACAAATAGAGATTTTATTAAAATTTCCCCTGCAGTTTACAAAGTACTTATTGTGCATGTACATTGATACATTGGATCAATTCCAATGTATCAATGTACATGCACAAATACCATAGGGTCCAATTGCCAGATGGCTGCATTGAAGGAGTGTTAGGAGTGATAGGGTGTAGGTATTGCAAGAAGGACAATGAAACAGTTTGTGTTACCAACATAAACTAATATGGATAGGACCGATTCCTTAGTACTGTAAAATGGGATATTGTAGATGTGGTCATATCTTGACTTCAAAATTTGAAACACTAAAATTTGACTCTGACAGTATAGAGACTTGGATTATTAATCTATATCTCTAGTTAGTAGAAAAAGCTAAAGTTTTTCTCTGTGGAATTACTGGAATATGCCAAATTTAACCACCATGTATTGGTACAAAAAGTCCAAATTCTCCCTATTGACTGTGCTAAGCTTGCTGGGTAAAAGGAACATTTCCTGAGAGATGCAATATGAATTTTTAACTTCAGACTGTCACGCTTTATCTATCAGAAGGATATTGGGGAAATTGAGATAACCAACCATTCCAGTTATATTAGCAAGTTGAACTGCTCTCATTTTTTTTTTAAATAGTACTGTCTGGTCAAGCTAATGAAGTGATTGCAGTAGAACAAACTTAACTTAGCTTAAGAGATTTAATAGTTCCTTCAGAATGAAAATGCAGAATGCTTTAAAAGATGCTACAATGCTGATGAATGGTATTCTTTCTCTATCAAAAGTAGGAGTAGACGAATTAGTATTTCTCTTCAGTAACAAAAGTTACTTACTTTATACCATTACCACCATTGAAAAGTTTGTACTACTTATTTAACATAAAAACATTGAAAATAATTATTTGAATCCCCCCAAAAAAACTCCATGACACTATGCCCTATATGGAATGAAGTACTCACTGCGCGTACACCAAAAGCAAAACAAATTATTTTATATGTATTCTTGTGTTAATTAGACACAAACATACACAATAAATTACATCAGTTATTGTTCAATTGATGCATGTCATTATGCTCTGTCGGCGGTGGAGCATTTTCTAAAAGTGCAGTTTGGCCAAAGAGCAAACTGTAGTTTTGTTTACCATATTTGCCTCCAGTTCAATTCAGAAATTTTAAATTTACTTTCAAACTAAATCTTTTTATAAATATAAATGTCATGATCATGATCCCTCTGAGCAGGAAAGCTTCAAACGTTTATAACAAAGTATTTATCATTAATTGACTGTATAAAACGACCCATACTGGTGATTCCTTGTACACTTTGGGTGGCAGACTAATTGTACATGTATAAAAGAACACCTACTTTTAGGGAAGATCAGTTAAATATGCTCCACCACTGACAGAGCATAAATTATACTCACCATTTGAACAATAATTGGTGTTTAATTGTGTACATATAGAGCAATGGAGGGTATTATCGTCGGGTCAAGCATCTCCGGATCATAGCAAAGTCATGTCACACAGTTGACTTAAAATTAAAAATGTGATATGGTTATCTATACCATTATCCGTGTTCATAATAGATGCACTCGTTTTCAACGTTAATCATGATAATAAGGGAGAATTCATTACTTGCACTTCCGGTTGAACGGAGGCAGTTATCGTCACATGGAGGCAGTTATCGTCAGTCTTTGTTATTTCACCTATCAAAAGTACATTTTCTCATCTTATCACATATGTTAACTGATTCATGTTAATATTGCATACACAATTTGAAGACAATATTTATGTTTACTGGTTCTGGTTTAATGATGACAATTTACACATATTGGTAAATGTAGTGAAGCAAACATTCATCTGAGATATTTTGTTGACAAAGACTTCCTCAGGTAATTTATATATCATATTATAAGGACTCATTCCTTGCATTTATAAATATTGGCAATGAAATGCTAGCTATAATTAATGTAGTTCTACATCCAAATTTATTAAAAATAGATAGATAATTAAATTTCCAATGAAAAGTTTTTAATTGCATAAGTTAATAATTAGGTTTATGTTAAATCATGTGCTCTGTTAAAGATGCTCCACCACTGACAAATGGTATTTTTTCACTATTAAAAACACGAGCAGACGATTTCGTATTATTTACACCATTACCGCCATTGAAAAGTTTGAGTTTCTAATTTTACTTCAAATTGAAAAGTACTGATTGCTCATGCACCAAAGGCAAAATTATTTTGTATTATTTTTTGTGTTAATTAGACATATATATACACGATTAAACACCAATTATTGTTCAAATGATGAATATCATTTATACTCTGTCGGCGGTGGTGCATCTTAAAAGAAACATATAGACCATGGTATATACATATGTAGTTCTGATATAAGCTTTCATATCCATTCAATGCATTGTGATCATGACTTGAGCAGTATTTTTCTTTACAAGACAACAGCCTTCTGGACATCGTGACATATGGATTTGTCTTTAATAGTATAATTTTTGTCCTGCTAAAGATTAAAGTTATATACATGTTTACATTCAATTCAGCAAGGCTTCTTGGTCCATACCTCGAGCTTTGTTTGCTCAAAATTTTCATGAAATAAAGACTAAACAATAGGATGGCTCTTAAATCTTGGCATACCCCTGATAAAGAGGGGAAGCCGTTTATTTTAATAGATTTATTTTATAAGGAAATATGATTTTAAAATTTGTTTTTGTAACCTAAACCATTTTTTTTTGTCCTCTGGTGGGATTCATTCCTACTGCCGATATGACTTAGAGACATTACATTTTAATTTATGAAATAAAAGAAAACAACATATATTTAACATTAGCTTATTTAGATGTATATATTGACCTCTTTTGTTTCTTATAGACACTGATAATTAATGCGGGGAAATTGTATGAAACTAAAAGTAAGAAGAAACATGCCCCTATGGCCTTTTTTTCTTGATTGACATTTAGAGTTGTCGGCCTTTATCCAGTCCTTGTTAGCATGTTTCAATTTTTAAATAACGTAAATTGTGATGAATCTATATATATTAATTCCAATTATTTTCTATATGACAATACAATCAAATATACACATGCATTATAAATGTTATTTCGCAGACTTCATGTAGATATAGATGCTATAAATTTCCTGTGATGATATAAACAAAACTGATGATATGAAAGTGAAAGCAAGGTTCCAAATATAATAACATTTCTCTAATATTCTCTGTCCAAAGATTTAAGACCACAAGTATTATTCCCTTGGATTTCATTCAATTCAAGTTTTATTGGAGAATTGAATGTTGAGATCAGTTTTTTTTTTTTTTTATTTTTTTTTTTTTTTTTTTACATTTTCTAATTAATTTAGAAAACTGACGATAATTGCCTCCAGTGTGTACAATCTAAGTCAGTTATCGCCAGGCCCATTTACAGTTGACCAGATGTACACAGAACGCTTGTCAATTTAGCAGACGCTCTAGAACTTGTCATAGATCACGTATATTCTTGTTTTTGTTTATTTGTTTTACGATTTTGATCTCTTAAGGAAAAGGGTTTTTGACTGACCTTATTCAATCATGTAAGACGACCCGAAATACAGCATAGAAAACATATGAAAAGGTTTGAACATCAAAATACAAACAGATAAAGCTTTTCCTGAATGATGGTAGGGTCAGAAAAGTTCCAAAAAACTGTAGCAACCGGACTGTTCCATTTATCAAACTATTGTTAAATTAAGGAAAAACTGGCGATAACTACCCCCTGACGATAATATCCTCCATTGCTCTATATCTAATTAACACAAACAAAAAAAACAAAAACAAAACAAAAAAATTATTTTGGTGCATGTGCAATCAGTATTTCTTTCCATATAGGATATACAGTGTAGTGCCATGGAATTTTTTCGGGACGCAATGAATTATTCTTAATATTTTTATCTTCACGTAAAATTAGAAGCTGAAACTTTTCAATGGTGTAATGGTGTTAAATAAGTAACTTTTGTAACTGAAGAAAAATACTAAATCGTCTGCTCCTGTTTTTGACAGAGAAAAAACCCCATTTGTCTGTGATAGAGCATCTTTAAATAACAAAACAGCAATATCAATGATGATTTATTTCTACTGTTAAAGTCATTATATTTAATATATCAAATTCTAAGCAGTTTTTTCAACATCGCTTATTTTCTAAGTGGGTCCTACAATACAAAATCCTGTCAGACCATTAAACCTTCACCAGTAAAAGAACCGTAATACAGAACCTGCAGGTAAATAAACATGACTTACTGTTCTTCCCATATAGTCTCCATACCAATACTGTAAATCCAATATTACACGTGTGTAACAATAACTCCAGCACAATCGAGAATTACTTCAGGTCACAGAAAACTTACAAATGTTCATTAATAAAGGCAGCCTTGTGTGTGAATGCAACAGCATAGTCTGCAAGGCCTTATATAGCCCTCATCGACAAAAGCCATTGGGAAATGCTAATAAAAAACAAACTTAATATTAAGGGATTTAAGAGACAAGTTGAATGCAATCATCCCCACAATGAAAAGGCTTTGTATAGAATCAAAAGTTACATTATTCTGTGGCCTTAAAAGCGATATCAAAATGTATCAACAGAACTTTAAAGCCACACAACAGACAGACATCAGACTGATACCAGAGGATAACAATAGAGTGAAGACAAAGAAGAGCTCGCTCTATTGTGGGATATTAACTCAATTTTATGATATCTCTCAGATTATGACATTACTGAAGATCTCTTTGGCTTAAAGGGTCTGATTTTTATACATAAAAGCTAATGAAGTCTCAAAAGAGGTTTATACACTGCTGAAAGAGGTTACAATTCACAATTCTCCATTAGCCTTACAGTGCGGTACCAAACTCCATCTCCAAAATACAGGTGCAGACTTACTTTTCTTCTGGTATTTCATCTAAAGTTCTGTTGAAATCAAATTTTAAAGTTTATATTATTTATAAATTATATGAAAGGATATGATTGCTATCAAGTACATTATTTAGATTGGTGTAGTTTGAATAAGTTATCTTCTAAAACCACATATAAAACCAATTTGGCATTCAATACCAGCCTCCAATTTATCCAATTATTTCTAAACTAGCTTGTATTTTAACCTGAAGCCTTTCTCCCTGGAGCCAATACTGGGGTCAGAACAGCGATACGGTAGTTAATGCATTGGAAGTAAATTTTTGCCAACTGTAACCTAATGTTACTCTCGGTTACATGGTTCATTAAATACTAAAATAAGGAAACAATAAGACTGCAGTATCTTTAAAGATTAATCATATCAAGCTTTAATTGCGAGATTTCCAACAGATCGATAATCTGCTCTGTGAGTGCTATTACAGACAGTTAAACAGCACATTCTAAATAGTTGATCATTCCCTCCTATTCAAATTCTTGGGAAAAAAGGGAAAATCAGAGTTTGTAAGATAACTTATAAACACGAGTAAATGTCTACTTCCGCTAGAGTAGATATAATAATCTTAAGAGAATTGCAAAGATTGCTGGTGTTATTGTGGATTGACATATGATAGCTAAATGTTTTCTGGTGTATCTGGGGAAATATTTACAGTAAGGGGCACCAGATAAAGCTAGAAAGTACTTCTTTCCAATAGCACTTTTCCCAAGTTGGCTTGTAGAGTAAAACCATGGCAATATAGTATGGAAACAATGTCAGAGCTATCATTTACAGATGATTACCAAGAACTAACTCCAAATCTTTTCTTCAGACAGCACACTGTGTTTAGCTGTTTGCGTATTTGTTAGCAAACAAAAACATTGACATTTGAAAATGGTTTTTTTCCAGACAATCCAAGTTTTGGTGTTAATGGTCATAGTTACAATCCTGACTTTGACCAAATGTGAACTTCTTGACCACAACTCAGGACAACCATTAGGTCTACAGACCAGTGAACATTTGACTTAGCCTTAAATTTTAAATCATTTGAAAGGTGAAAGGCGGTATAATTTTACATAAAATTACAAATTATTTCTCAGGATATACTTTTCAGTTTTTAAGTAACATGTCACCAACACTAGACTTACCTATCATCGGTGTAGTCGCCATACGATGATCGTCGGGAATGTAGTTTAGCTAGCTCACTCCAGGCTGAGTTTGTGCTGAGTAAACCAGGACTTCGTGGTGGCTGGAATCTGTCGTAAGGACTTGGCGACAAGTATCCAGGACTGAGCGGCGGTAGACGGCCCTCCGATTTTGACAGTCCATTAGAATTGGTCAGGGGCTGCAGCTGTGAAAAATTGTCGTCCTGGACAAAGGTCAATGGGTCACTTGGACGTCGAGAGCCTAAAACAAACAAAACTAGAGCTATACGCCAATGGCTAACTAATGAAAACATGGCAACCAAATGTTCCTCCATTAAATTTCCAGATTCTGGCAAAAAACTTGCAAGCACATCTATACATGGTCCACAACATTGCTGCAAAGATTAATCGAAATCGACCAATTAGTTCAGGAGAATTGATCAGACAAAACCGATTCCAGTACACCCCTTTAATTCTGCTTATTTCATCATTGAGAAGTGTTTTTACCAGTTTAATATGGTAGTAATTGCTGATTAAGTTCATTCACTCTGCATTTCTTGTAATTAACTGTAATTAATGTTACTAAGTCCTGTAATAATGATCATTTAGAAGAAGCAGTTTAAAGCTTCTTTGACCTCACTTATTGTTATGAATTTCAAGGTAATTTTTTAACAAAATTAATTCAGCAATCAATGCTTAAAGTCATTTACAATATTTTGGCTTTTTGATAATAACATGAAGGTCAAGGTAAATAAAGAAAATCTTTGTAGCCCTTCATCCCAACATGTTACTGCAGGCCCATGGACCCTGCAGTTGTTCAAAGGAAAATGATAACCCACAGAAAGTGGAGGACAGATGATGCCCTTTGACATAAGCTCACTTGTAAGCAGTGTAGCATACAATATAAACAGAAAATAAGCATTGTTCTAGCAAACCAATGGAAATACAAATGCATAATCTTTTTGTTAGAAATAACAAAATATCAATTGCTTGAAACAGAAACAAAAATGCAAAAGTCAATATCCTGCAATGGCAACATGTCAGCAAACTGAATAAAATGAGAGAAAAAGTATTACCCTGAATTTGAGAGATAGTATCCTCGGGAGATATGGTGATTATAGCCGGACTATTCCCAGTCATTGTTAAACAAATCATTCCAGTAGTACAACGTCGTCAACAAAGTGACTATCAATAATCTTTGTATACCTTACACAACAACGGCGGTACACAGTGACTAACAACAATCGTGGTACTTTGACACTATGAGATTCCTTTTTTACACTCGTGACATTACACATCTGTCCTTAACATACTGTCGCCCGTTTCTCCTGATCAATCCCAGTAAAGCTGAAATATGTGTGCTATAGATATACATTAGGGCTTGCTATCCCCAGTATCAATTAGGATTCCTCGATGGTTCCCTGTAGACTCAGAACTCTAGAGTTTCTGTCTCTGCACCCGACACCTGCCCATCACAAACCCATACATTGTTGTGCTCTCGGGGATCTATACACCTTCGCAGTGACAAACTCCGAATCATTGACAGTTCATTAGATTTATCGTCATATTGACTGTCCTTAAAGGATTCCTTCTTTAATAAGTTTTTGACGCACAATGGGAATTCATGAAAAATATTATATGAATGAGACAAAATGACATTTTATTGAAATGAAATACATTTCTGTCTATTACACAGGATTGGTTTTCCTTTTCCTATTGATAGGAAATGTGGTTTCTTTACTGAAGCACTATGTAATATGGAATTTATCACAAAAGTTCATAACTTTATATGCAACAAACCTTTTGAGATCAGTTCTTCATTGAATGTTTGAACAAGTTTGATATATTACATACACAGAGTGTAAGATTCTGTTTTTCACATACTGTACAGCTGATTATTAATATTTACATGGGTCAAAAATTTCCTGATTTTAACTAAAAATATCAGATCAAGAAATTTTGATTTTCTTCAACATGAAAAATTGTTCAATTTAATAGCAAAAATTCATCATGATGTCATATATGATTATTGACCGAAGAGGAAAAGCATTTGAAAAACAAGAGTCATATATGAAAGGTCCACTATCTTTCTGAAACGGATTCTAATTTAAAGATTTTAACTGTAAAATGATTTCTTCTCATCACTTTCTAAACAATTTTAAACAGATTAACGAAATGTTAATTTCTATGATGGGGGCTGTCAGATGATTCCAACTTTATCCTGAATACAGCACAGTTAAGTTGCCATGCAACAAAAAAGAGAAATAAACCTTTTTGGTTACTACAGATTTACACATGGAGCCTTGTATTTTTGTTTGGTGTTTCACTACAACTTAGGCCTTTGATATCAATGTCTTCACATCATAAGTTTTATCAACTAACTTTTACTTTTTGTTTTGGAAACGTAGTAGCCCTTTAATGCAATTTGAGCAAAAGAATTTTTATGAGGTAGCAGGAGTTATTGCCATCACCTTTTATTAATCAGATATACTGTGGTGAAAAAAACACAGGTTTGGGCCAAAAGTAACCAATATTTAATATCATGTAATAATACACAATATATATGTGAAAAAGATCCAAAAAAGTCCATAAATATGAAATATTGGTCTACTGCTATAAGACAATAACAAACTAGAAACTACAAAATAAACAACTAAACACTATAAAAAAAAAACATTGACAAAGCATAGCTAAACTATACTATGGGATGGGTGGAATGGGATTTTGTTCCATAAGGAAACACAAATTGTCAAATTTGGACAGGTGCTGGAACCTGGCGATGACTTGACACCAGCGTAGTGATCAGGAGACTGTACTGTACAAGTCCGAGCACTAGTAACCTATAGATCCTCTACCTCTGTCATTGGCCAGAATGTGCAAGTACTAGAATGTGAGTGGCTCATCACCAAACCTCTGCAGCATAGGGGTCCCATTAGGGTCCAAGGCTCTAATCCCACATGATGTACTATGTGCATGTAGCCAGCAGCTGTCAGAGGATGCAAGGTAACACTTTGGCTAGCAAAGAGGGCCCAAAGGACCCATTGCCCCTAGTCTGGCATACCAAGCATGAGTGCATAAAGCCAATTGCTGATCAGGGATGAAAGTAACCTCTGGTTAATCCACACATATAAGATAGTGGGACCGTCAGAACTAATTAAGTTTCCACATCCCATCTTATTAATAATGTATTAATGATTTAATACCTACATATGAAGACATTAAAATAGCTGTTAGGACATTTTATTGTTTCATTTCAATATATCAAAGAGGGGTGGAAAATATGAAACAGGACAGGAAGGAAGGTTGCTCTGGACCAGATCAGGGCCAGACAAACAATATAGCTCAATAATAAGGGAGGTTGCTTTGGACCAGATCAAGGCCAGACCAACAATATAATCCAATTATAAGGGAAGTTGCTCTGGACCAGATCAGGACCAGACCAACAATATAGTCCAATAATCAAGGAAGTTGCTCTGGACCAGATCAGGACCAGACCAACAATATAGTCCAATAATAAGGGAAGTTGCTCTGGACCAGATCAGGGCCAGTCCAACAATATAGCTCATTAATAAGGGAGGTTGCTCTGGACCAGATCAGGGCCAGACTAACAATATATCTCAATAATAAGGGAGGTTGCTCTGGACCAGATCAGGGCCAGACCAACAATATAGCTCAATAATAAGGGAGGTTGCTCTGGACCAGATCAGGGCCAGACCAACAATATAGCTCAATAATAAGGGAGGTTGCTATGGACCAGATCAGGGCCAGACCAACAATATAGCTCAATAATAAGGGAGGTTGCTCTGGACCAGATCAGGGCCAGACCAACAATATAGTCCAATAATAAGGGAGGTTGCTCTGGACCAGATCAGGGCCAGACCAACAATATAGTCCAATAATAAGGGAAGTTGCTCTGGACCAGATCAGGGCCAGACCAACAATATAGTTCAATAATAAGGGAGGTTGCTCTGGACCAGATCAGGACCAGACCAACAATATAGTCCAAAATTAAGGGAAGTTGCTCTGGACCAGATCAGGGCCAGACCAACAATATAGTCCAATAATAAGGGAAGTTGCTCTGGACCAGATCAGGACCAGAATAACAATATAGCTCATTAATCAGGGAGGTTGCTCTGGACCAGATCAGGACCAGACCAACAATATAGTCCAATAATAAGGGAAGTTGCTCTGGACCAGACCAGGGCCAGACCAACAATATAGCTCAATAATAAGGGAGGTTGCTCTGGACCAGATCAGGACCAGACCAACAATTTAGCTCAATAATAAGGGAAGTTGCTCTGGACCAGATCAGGGCCAGACCAACAATTTAGCTCAATAATAAGGGAAGTTGCTCTGGACCAGATCAGGACCAGACCAACTATAACACTGACACGTCAGAAAGGGCCCTGCTATGTGTCTGACGTGCTTAAGTGGAAAAGTAGTATTTTGACAACGAATTCTTCCGTGTTAGCTATATGTTGCTAATAAATTATTAATGTCAACATTAATTGGGAAACCGATGATGGTACATTATTATAATTCTTTGGAAAAAGTCTTCCAAGTATTTAACTTGAATCCTTTTTGATTCTAATCATATCATGTAGCCATTTTGATTCAAATCATATTGACTTTAATTAATATATTAAGCAATGAAAAATTTTATTTATTATGTCATAACAAATTGTTAATAAGTCCAAAAATGGAAAATGTGTCCACAACCTTTGATGCAGTGACCCCATGATCTTACCTTTGGTCAGTCAAAACTTTGGTGAGTTGACTTCTTGTTTAATTCTAAACAACTCTGCTTCATTATAAATGTTGTAGCAAAATGTTCATGAGAAAATAATTTTTTTAAATTTGACCTTGACCTTTGACTTAGTAACCTTGGCCCATGACCTTACCTTTGGACAGTCAACTCCTTGTTTAATTCTGAACAACTTTGCATCATAATGTTATAACAAAATGTTTATCAGTTAAGAGCAACAACATTGTGATTTTTTTAAATGTTAAAATCCAAGATGGCCGATTTTTAATTTAATTTCAGCCTGAAAAATTACCAAGCAGATCTAGGATGGATGGGGAATCATCGTTTAAAATATGGGGAAAATACTCCACTCCCTTCCATCATTAATGTGCAAAAAAAAAAAACGGACAGACAGACGGACGGACGGACGGACAGACAGACGGACAGACAACCTGATTACTATAGGGCACCCGCATCTCGATGCGGGGCCCTAACAATATAGTCCAATAATAAGGGAAGTTGCTCTGGACCAGATCAGGACCAGACCAACAATATAGTCCAATAATATGGGAAGCTGCTCTGGACCAGATCAGGGCCATACCAACAATATAGCTCAATAATAAGGGAGGTTGCTCTGGACCAGATCAGGGCCAGACCAACAATACAGTCCAATAATATGGGAAGCTGCTCTGGACCAGATCAGGGCCAGACCAACAATATACTCAATAAGGAGGGATCCTAGTCCAATAATAAGGGAAGTTGCTCTGGACCAGATCAGGACCAGACCAACAATATAGTCCAATAATATGGGAAGCTGCTCTGGACCAGATCAGGACCAGACCAACAATACAGTCCAATAATAAGGGAAGTTGCTCTGGACCAGATCAGGGCCAGACCAACAATATAGTCCAATAATAAGGGAAGTTGCTCTGGACCAGATCAGGGCCAGACCAACAATATAGTCCAATAATAAGGGAGGTTGCTCTGGACCAGATCAGGACCAGACTAACAATATAGTCCAATAATAAGGGAAATTGCTCTGGACCAGATCAGGGCCAGACCAACAATATACTCCAATAATAACGGAAGCTGCTTTGAACCAGATCAGGGCCAGACCAACAATATAGCTCAATAATAAAGGAAAATGCTCTGGACCAGATCAGGGCCATACCAACAATATAGCTCAATAATAAGGGAGGTTGCTCTGAGCCAGATCAGGGCCAGACCAACAATATAGTCCAATAATAAGGGGGAAGCTGCTCTGGACCAGATCAGGGCCAGACCAACAATATAGCTCAATAATAAGGGAGGTTGCTCTGGACCAGATCAGGGCCAGACCAACAATATAGTCTAATAATAAGGGAAGTTGCTCTGGACCAGATCAGGGCCAGACCAACAATATAGTCCAATAATATGGGAAGCTGCTCTGGACCAGATCAGGACCAGACCAACAATATAGCTCAATAATAAGGGAAGTTGCTCTGGACCAGATCAGGACCAGACCAACAATATAGTCCAATAATAAGGGAAGTTGCTCTGGACCAGATCAGGGCCAGACCAACAATATAGCTCAATAATAAGGGAAGTTGCTCTGGACCAGATCAGGACCAGACCAACAATATAGTCCAATAATAAGGGAAGTTGCTCTGGACCAGATCAGGACCAGACCAACAATATAGTTCAATAATAAGGGAAGTTGCTCTGGACCAGATCAGGACCAGACCAACAATATAGTCCAATAATAAGGGAAGTTGCTCTGGACCAGATCAGGGCCAGACCAACAATATAGTCCAATAATAAGGGAAGTTGCTCTGGACCAGATCAGGACCAGACCAACAATATAGTCCAATAATAAGGGAAGTTGCTCTGGACCAGATCAGGACCAGACCAACAATATAGCTCAATAATAAGGGAGGTTGCTCTGGACCAGATCAGACCAGACCAACAATATAGCTCAATAATCAGGGAGGTTGCTCTGGACCAGATCAGGGCCAGACCAACAATATAGCTCCAATAATAAGGGAAGTTGCTCTGGACCAGATCAGGATCAGACCAACAATATAGCTCAATAATAAGGGAGGTTGCTTTGGACCAGATCAGGACCAGACCAACAATATAGTCCAATAATAAGGGAAGTTGCTCTGGACCAGATCAGGACCAGACCAACAATATAGTCCAATAATAAGGGAAGTTGCTCTGGACCAGATCAGGACCAGACCAACAATATAGTCTCAATAATAAGGGAAGTTGCTCTGGACCAGATAGGACCAGACCAACATATAGTTCAATAATAAGAAATTGCTTGGACCAGATCAGGACCAGAAAACAATATAGCTCATTAATAAGGGAGGTTGCTCTGGACCAGATCAGGACCAGACCAACAATATAGTCAATAATATGGGAAGCTGCTCTGGACCAGATAACGACCAGACCAACAATATAGTTCAATAATAAGGGAAGTTGCTCTGGACCAGATCAGGACCAGACCAACAATATAGCTCAATAATAAGGGAAGTTGCTCTGGACCAGATCAGGACCAGACCAACAATATAGTTCAATTATAACGGAAGCTGCTTTGGACCAGATAAGGGCCAGACCAACAATATAGCTCAATAATAAGGGAAGTTGCTCTGGACCAGATCAGGACCACACCAACAATATAGTCCAATAATAAGGGGAGGTTGCTCTGGACCAGATCAGGACCAGACCAACAATATAGTTCAATAATAAGGGAGGTTGCTTTGGACCAGATCAGGGCCAGACCAACAATATACTCCAATAAAAAGGGAGGTTGCTTTAGACCAGATCAGGGCCAGACCAACAATATACTCCAATAATAAGGGAAGCTGCTTTGGACTAGATCAGGGCCAGACCAACAATATACTCCAATAATAAGGGAGGTTGCTCTGGACCAGATCAGGGCCAGACCAACAATATAGTCCAATAAAAAGGGAGGTTGCTTTAGACCAGATCAGGGCCAGACCAACAATATACTCCAATAAAAGGGAGGTTGCTTTGGACCAGATCAGGGCCAGACCAACAATATACTCCAATAATAAGGGAAGTTGCTCTGGACTAGATCAGGGCCAGACCAACAATATAGCTCAATAATAAGGGAGGTTGCTCTGGACCAGATCAGGGCCAGACCAACAATATATCAATAATAAGGGAGGTTGCTCTGGACCAGATCAGGGCCAGACCAACAATATAGCTCATAATAAGGGAGGTTGCTCTGGACCAGATAGGCCAGACCAACAATATAGTCCAATAATAAGGGAAGTTGCTCTGGACCAGATCAGGACCAGACCAACAAATATATAGCCAATAATAAGGGAAGTTGCTCTGGACCAGATCAGGACCAGACCAACAAAATATAGCTCCAATAATAAGGGAAGTTGCTCTGGACCAGATCAGGGCCAGACCAACAATATAGTCTCAATAATAAGGGAAGTTGCTCTGGACCAGATCAGGACCAGACCAACAATATAGCTCAATAATAAGGGAGCTTGCTCTGGACCAGATCAGAACCAGACCAACAATATAGCTCAATAATAAGGGAAGTTGCTCTGGACCAGATCAGGACCAGACCAACAATGACCAGATCAGCCAGACCAACAATATAGCTCAATAATAAGGGGAAGTTGCTCTGGACCAGATCAGGACCAGACCAACAACAATATAGCTCAATAATAAGGGAGTTGCTCTGGACCAGATCAGGACCAGACCAACAATATAGTCCAATAATAAGGGAAGTTGCTCTGGACCAGATCAGGACCAGACCAACAATATAGTCCAATAATAAGGGAAGTTGCTCTGGACCAGATCAGGACCAGACCAACAATATAGTCCAATAATAAGGGAAGTTGCTCTGGACCAGATCAGGACCAGACCAACAATATAGTCCAATAATAAGGGAAGTTGCTCTGGACCAGATCAGGACCAGACCAACAATATAGTCCAATAATAAGGGAAGTTGCTCTGGACCAGATCAGGGCCAGACCAACAATATAGTCCAATAATAAGGGAAGTTGCTCTGGACCAGATCAGGACCAGACCAACAATATAGCTCAATAATAAGGGAGGTTGCTCTGGACCAGATCAGGACCAGACCAACAATATAGCTCATTAATCAGGGAGGTTGCTCTGGACCAGATCAGGGCCAGACCAACAATATACTCCAATAATAAGGGAAGTTGCTTTGGACCAGATCAGGGCCAGACCAACAATATAGTCCAATAAAAGGGAGGGAGGTTGCTTTGGACCAGATCAGGGCCAGACCAACAATATACTCCAATAAAAAGGGAGGTTGCTTTAGACCAGATCAGGGCCAGACCGACAATATACTCCAATAATAAGGGAAGCTGCTTTGGACTAGATCAGGGCCAGACCAACAATATAGCTCAATAATAAGGGAGGTTGCTCTGGACCAGATCAGGGCCAGACCAACAATATAGCTAATTAATAAGGGAGGTTGCTTTGGACCAGATCAGGGCCAGACCAACAATATACTCCAATAAAAAGGGAGGTTGCTCTGGACCTGATCAGGGCCAGACCAACAATAAATAAGGGAGGTTGCTTTAGACCAGATCAGGGCCAGACCAACAATATACTCCAATAATAAGGGAAGCTGCTTTGGACTAGATCAGGGCCAGACCAACAATATAGCTCAATAATAAGGGAGGTTGCTCTGGACCAGATCAGGGCCAGACAACAATATAGCTAATTAATAAGGGAGGTTGCTCTGGACCAGATCAGGGCCAGACCAACAATATAGCTCAATAATAAGGGAGGTTGCTCTGGACCAGATCAGGGCCAGACCAACAATATAGTCCAATAATAAGGGAAGTTGCTCTGGACCAGATCAGGACCAGACCAACAATATAGTCCAATAATAAGGGAAGTTGCTCTGGACCAGATCAGGACCAGACCAACAATATAGTTCAATAATAAGGGAAGTTGCTCTGGACCAGATCAGGACCAGACCAACAATATAGTCCAATAATAAGGGAAGTTGCTCTTGACCAGATCAGGGCCAGACCAACAATATAGTCCAATAATAAGGGAAGTTGCTCTGGACCAGATCAGGACCAGACCAACAATATAGCTCAATAATAAGGGAGGTTGCTCTGGACCAGATCAGGACCAGACCAACAATATAGCTCAATAATAAGGGAAGTTGCTCTGGACCAGATCAGGGCCAGACCAACAATATAGTCCAATAATAAGGGAAGTTGCTCTGGACCAGATCAGGGCCAGACCAACAATATAGTCCAATAATAAGGGAAGTTGCTCTGGACCAGATCAGGGCCAGACCAACAATATAGTCCAATAATAAGGGAAGTTGCTCTGGACCAGATCAGGACCAGACCAACAATATAGCTCAATAATAAGGGAGTTGCTCTGGACCAGATCAGGACCAGACCAACAATATAGCTCAATAATAAGGAAAGTTGCTCTGGACCAGATCAGGACCAGACCAACAATATAGTCCAATAATAAGGGAGGTTGCTCTGGACCAGATCAGGACCAGACCAACAATATAGCTCAATAATAAGGGAAGTTGCTCTGGACCAGATCAGGACCAGACCAACAATATAGCTCAATAATAAGGGAAGTTGCTCTGGACAGATCAGGACCAGACCAACAATATAGTCCAATAATAAGGGAAGTTGCTCTGGACCAGATCAGGACCAGACCAACAATATAGTCCAATAATAAGGGAAGTTGCTCTGGACCAGATTAGGGCCAGACCAACAATATAGTCCAATAATAAGGGAAGTTGTTCTGGACCAGATCAGGATCAGACTAACAATATAGCTCATTAATAAGGGAGGTTGCTTTGGACCAGATCAGGACCAGACCAACAATATAGTCCAATAATAAGGGAAGTTGCTCTGGACCAGATCAGGACCAGACCAACAATATAGTTCAATAATAAGGGAAGTTGCTCTGGACCAGATCAGGACCAGACCAACAATATAGCTCAATAATAAGGGAGGTTGCTCTGGACCAGATCAGAACCAGACCAACAATATAGCTCAATAATAAGGGAGGTTGCTTTGGACCAGATCAGAGACCAGATCAACAATATAGCTCATTAATAAGGGAGGTTGCTCTGGACCAGATCAGGGCCAGACCAACAATATAGTCCAATAATAAGGGAAGTTGCTCTGGACCAGATCAGGACCAGACCAACAATATAGTTCAATAATAAGGGAGGTTGCTCTGGACCAGATCAGGGCCAGACCAACAATATAGTCCAATAATAAGGGAAGTTGCTCTGGACCAGATCAGGACCAGACCAACAATATATCAATATAGGAGGTGCTCTGCAGATACAACCACAAAAGGGAAGTTGCTCTGGACCAGATCAGGACCAGACCAACAATATAGTTCAATAATAAGGGAAGTTGCTCTGGACCAGATCAGGGCCAGACCAACAATATAGTCCAATAATAAGGGAAGTTGCTCTGGACCAGATCAGGGCCAGACCAAACAATATAGCTCATAATAAGGGAGGTTGCTCTGGACCAGATCAGGGCCAGACCAACAATATAGTCCAATAATAAGGGAAGTTGCTCTGGACCAGATCAGGACCAGACCAACAATATAGTTCAATAATAAGGGAGGTTGCTCTGGACCAGATCAGGGCCAGACCAACAATATAGTCCAATAATAAGGGAAGTTGCTCTGGACCAGATCAGGACCAGACCAACAATATAGTCAATAATAAGGGAAGTTGCTCTGGACCAGATCAGGGCCAGACCAACATATATAATAGGGAAGTTGCTCTGGACCAGATCAGGCCAGACCAAACAATATAGTCCAATAATAAGGGAAGTTGCTCTGGACCAGATCAGGGCCAGACCAACAATATAGTCCAATAATAAGGGAAGTTGCTCTGGACCAGATCAGGGCCAGACCAACAATATAGTCCAATAATAAGGGAAGTTGCTCTGGACCAGATCAGGACCAGACCAACAATATAGTCCAATAATAAGGGAGGTTGCTCTGGACCAGATCAGGACCAGACCAACAATATAGTCCAATAATAAGGGAAGTTGCTCTGGACCAGATCAGGACCAGACCAACAATATAGCTCAATAATAAGGGAGGTTGCTCTGGACCAGATCAGGGCCAGACCAACAATATAGTCCAATAATAAGGGAGGTTGCTCTGGACCAGATCAGGACCAGACCAACAATATAGCTCAATAATAAGGGAGGTTGCTCTGGACCAGATCAGGATCAGACCAACAATATAGTCCAATAATAAGAGAGGTTGCTCTGGACCAGATCAGGACCAGACCAACAATATAGCTCATTAATAAGGGAGGTTGCTCTGGACCAGATCAGGACCAGACCAACAATATAGCTCAATAATAAGGGAGGTTGCTCTGGACCAGATCAGGATCAGACCAACAATATAGTCCAATAATAAGAGAGGTTGCTCTGGACCAGATCAGGACCAGACCAATAATATAGTCCAATAATAAGGGAGGTTGCTCTGGACCAGATCAGGACCAGACCAACAATATAGCTCAATAATAATGGAAAATGCTCTGGACCAGATCAGGACCAGAACAACAATATAGCTCAATAATAAAGGAAAATGCTCTGGACCAGATCAGGGCCAGACCAACAATATAGTCCAATAATAAGGGAGGTTGCTCTGGACCAGATCAGGGCCAGACCAACAATATAGCTCAATAAGTGGAGCATTTCAGTTCCAGTGTTTAAAAGCTCAGCCTGGCAGTGCATATTTTTTTTACTACTGTAAACCAGGAGATTTATGCAAGGGGAAATTTACAATAATTTTGCGAAGTTGGCTCGATTGCTAAAATTTCGCCCACTTGTAATATTTTGTAAACTTTACAATAAATTCAAACATGAAGGCGGATTAGTAACACATTTGCGATTTATGTTATTTCTTAATCAAACACTTCATTAGTGACAGGTAGGAACAAATTTGAAGTTTGAAAGATTTACCCATTTGGTGTGTGAGTGTTTCGATTTATAAAACAATTGTTTTTGTAATCTAGACTAGTAAACTTTATCTTGGCCGATATACAATGATTTCATGTTGACATCCGAACAAGAATACAATAATAGCAGATTGTAGGAAAACTCTTTGCATTAGCAAACACACAACAGATTTATACAGATAATACCTATACATATGATAAGAAAACAAAAGACTGATAGCCTGTCCCGCGTCCAGTTGTTCACAGGTCGCTGCACAGCAGATATGTATGAAAGCACAGGTCAAATTGGTCAGACTAAAGGGACAATTAATGTTACGAATGTATGATGTAATGATATGTATTCAGATTTTACATTCATACAGTAAACCGTCCATAAGAATGTAAGGTACATCAATTAGGAATCAAGGAGGCAAAAAAACAGATTTTCATAATTTACCGAATGTCATTAGATCACAAAATTAACCCCCACACTTAAAGTCTACTGAAGGAAATCGTGACATTAACCACCTGCGGAAATTTCCACTTTTACAGTATGTGGCAATACAAAACCAGTGTATTTAGGGTCTTTGGAGTTTCAGACCACCACAGAAAGTAGCCACAAACATTTCATGTTATACAGAAGTCTAAAAGGTCAAAGACATAAATCATGGACAACATGAAACAGTCCTTTCAGTTAAGAAAGAACTTCTTATGTTATATCACATAGGTGAACTACTGACACTATCTGGAGTGACAAATCAATATATGTAGACAACTTTGCTCTTTTGGTAACTGTAAGCCGATTATTATCACCTGCCCCCACTAACAAAATATTAATAAACACCTGTCTAAAAATGATGTGGTATATACCATAACTTGTCACAACATACAGAACTGACTACAGCCTACATTAACTACAGCTTGATTATCATGAACCTACCCATCAAGTTTATTGCATCTAGCTTTATTGGAAAATAAAATGCTGACAAGGTCTGATCACATGACAAAATATAGGCCAATAACTCTGGAGAGATTTAATTGGGAGAACTGAATGGTGTTCATGGTGGCACCTGTAGTAGGTTTTAAGTCTGCGGTTGTGGGTTCGAGCCAGGCTGGTACTGGCAAACTAATTTCACCCTGTTTCACACTTATTAAATGTGCATTAATTGCATATTGTATCAAAATCAATTATTCATTAAAGCAAAGATGGATAGATAGTTGGACATATAGATACCGGCAGGTACATGCATACAGTAGAACATGGTGTTAATGAACCCTGGGGACCAACAAAATCCTCTGTTATAAACATAGGTCCTTATACACATATTACAGACATCTAATAGGAACCTTAGTCGGGAATGAAAATAACTGTTATAACCATGAATTCATTATACACATGTTTGTTATAAACATGTTTCACTATACCTGTTTTGCTTTGCAATATCAGACCCTTTGAGTCGGTTGGGTAGTCTGAACTATACCAGGAACCACACTGACCCTCGCCATACACCTTCTTTCTAATGAACATACCTAGCTCAGTTTACAGCAACCAAGCCACTGGGATATTTTGACTAAAATAGCCTTGCCAGTACTTCATCTCAGCATGCTACAGACTTAATATTAGTTTTTCGCCGTTTGGTATCAGAAAGATATAGTTTTTTGCATATGTGTAACCATTTTGAATGTCACGAATCACTGATTCATCCACCCAGACCTCTGTTTCTATGACCTTGATTGGTGCTCTGTGAGCTTTGTTAGTGCTCTGTGACCTTTGTTGGTGCTCTGTAACCTTTGTTGGTTCTCTCTGACATTTGTTGATCCTCTGTGACCTTTGTCAGTCCAGTGACCTTTGTTGGTCCTTTGCGAAATTTTATTGGTTCTTTCTCTGTGACCTTTGTTGGTCCTCTAGCTGTGACAATTGTTGATCCTCTGTGACCTTTGTTGGTCCTGTGACCTCTGTTGGTCCTCTGTGACCTATGTTAGTCCTTTGCAACCTTTATTGGTTCTTTCTCTGTGACCTTTGTTGGTCCTTGGTGACCTTTGTTGATCCTCTGTGACATTTGTTGATCCTCTGTGACATTTGCTGATCCTCTGTGATCTTCATTGGTCCTCTGTAACCTTGTTTTCATCTCTGTGATCTTTGTCAGTCCTCTGTGACCTTTGCCAGTCCTCTGTGACCTTTGACAGTCCTCTGTGACCTTTGACAGTCCTCTGTAACCTTGGTTGGTTATTTGCAAAATTGGTTGGTTATCTGTGACCTTGGTTGGTTTTCTGTGACCTTGGATGGAATTTCTGTGACCTTGTTTGGTTCTCAGCTACCTTCATTGGTCTTCTCTGTCCTTGGTTGGTTGTCTATGACCTTGGTTGGAATTTATGTGATCTTGGTTCGTTTTCAGCGACCTTCATTGGTCTTCTCGGTCCTTGGTTGGTTCTCTATGACATTTGTTGGTCTTCCGTGACCTATGTCAGTCCTCTGTAACCTTTTGTGATCTCTCTAGTTTGATCTATTAAATTTGTTTCGGGTCTGACTGAATTATAAAAATTTGCTAGACCTGCTGTCTACTTACAAAAAAGTCTGCATCTAACTGGAGAGGCTATATAATCAAAGGGTTATTTAATACTACTGGAAGTATTAAGTTCTGAGCATTCCAACTAGTACAAATACTATCAGAGGGTAGGAAGCAATAGCGTAACTGTTAAAGACAAGACAGGAAATTGGAGTGGCTGTTCCTAATGCAGGATAGGGCATTTGAGTTAATAGCCAATGCTGAACTTTGTAGCTACTAAGGTTTGAATGCTTAATGTTTTGTCAATCAATATCTTAAAGGCACAGTACACATATGTTTTTCTCTTTAAGGTAAGATATGCATCACTGGTGTATAGAGTCCGTTAATTAAAAAAAAGTTGGATTAAAAAACATGTCTCTACTGTACAGTTCATACACTTGATATTATAATACATACATGACGCAATGACGTATGCATACAAAGTGAAATGCAGTGCAGGTTCAGACTGCTTCTAGTTTGCGCTTCGATAAGATTTTGCGTCATAAGTTGATGGATTTCAAAATAACAATAAAGAGTTTCTATTAGATCAAATTAAATATATGTATTTGACATCAAAACAAAAAATGTGTTCAAGCATTGTAACGGTAATAAATAACAAAATGAATTGCTACTTGGGGCTACAACCGGGGGGGCTTTCCTCAGGAATGTTCGGGGAAATTCCGTACAGTAGTTACACGTCAGTATGTGTGTACGGTCACTCAGCGCACCTAAATATATAGAACATCTGATTGTCGGAGAATAATTCTGGGAGCGTCTAAGCTAACATTAGGTTAACAGGTCATGTCCAGGTTTCCAGAAGGAAGGAAAAAACCCAACTTAGCAACCATCACCATTTTAAATTTGACGTAATAGTAGACTTATTATGTAAATATATAGATTGAACAGTGCTCAACGCAATCAAATCACTGTTCAATCTCTATTTATACATTTATACTGGTGATTAAATTGGTGCAAGGTCCTTGTAGGCCTATACAGAGGACTCCACTTAATCGAATAACGGTTATTCGAATATTTCAGTTATTTGAATAAAATTCTGCGGTCCAAATTTTTTCCTTCTTTATCTTTGTTTTTCAACTCCGTGTATTTGAATAAACTTTTTACATGACCTCCGGTTATTCGAATACAATATCTGGGAAATTCTGTGTATGAAACGTTTCGGTTGTTGTCATGCTGTTTCAAGATGGCAGGTATATATGTTTACAACACAATTTTTTACCGTTCGATATCATAGGTTTATCTGTTCAGAATAATGTCATGGTACACGTCTTTCATATTTATTCTAGGTCATTGGTACAATGTTTGTTTATTGTATATGTTTGTTATTACAAAAAAACTGAAAAGTTATGTATATTGGACTTTAAGAGGTATTTATATATGTTGTGTGTAAAATGGGGATTTCAGTAGTGTCTTCAAATGAAATTGTTTATATATTTTGCTATATATCAATGTTGTTTGATTGCTAATATGATTCTTGTGTTCTGAAATTTCCTAATGGTTCAAGAAAAATCTTTACATAACTAATGATGACTTTAGAAATATTTAAAAAGTTTTTGGAGACTGAAGTGTGGATATTGACAAGAGATAGCTGAATTTAAAAAAAATTTATAGTTTGATAAAGATGATTGTTTTCTTTTTCCCATATTGGGACTCAGGAATAAGCGCAAAGTTCAGGTGAACATATACAAGTACTGTTTAAACAAGAGGCCCATGGGTCTTAAAGGTCATCTGACTATTGGCACAATATGTAACCTCAAAGAATATAGTAATGGCAAACAATTAAGAAAATACAACCACTTTGACCTTGAATGAAGGTAAAGGCCATTCATTTCAACAAACTTGGTATCCCTTTATCCCAGCATACTACAGGCCAAATATCAGTATTCTGGGCCTTTCGGTTATTGAGAATAAGTTGAATGAAAAGTGTACACATGGCTCACTGTGCATGACCACGGATGATGCATGATGACAAAAGGTCATCCTGACCCATCGGGTCAGATGACCTAAAAAGAGCTCAGTAAATACATCAGTTTATTATATATAATATGAATACATCTGTTGATTATAAATGCAAATTAAACTTGTTTAATGTATTTTATGAATGTTACAGTTACATTGCTTTGACGTTATTTACGGTTAGTAAATGTGTATATTAAGTGTCAAGTTAATTAAGTTGTTTGTTTACAAGTCGTATTTCAATAGCATTACTGTAGCTGATGCTGACTGCGGTGAAGAGGTTACTGGGTTAAGAAAGACATTAATCTACGGCTAATTTTAGCACGTTGCATAAAGAAAGCGTACGCTGACCGCAGGGTCAGTCTCACACAGACAACAATGGAGGAACAAGGTCTGTACATTAATGTCTTTCATTTGTAACCAGTGCCTGTTGTAAATAATCTATTGTGTGTAAAATTTCTTTTAATATGTGTTTGAATGGTTCACAATAGTATTACGATATATGTGTTCCTCCTTGAAATGTCGAAAATTGTGATTATTGGACACAGTTTTGTTAAACGTCTTGATCGCTCATTAGAAGGTCTGTGGGCAAATCTTGGGTTTAACGAAAATCCGAGGAATATCAGTGTTTCTTTGATCGGAAAAAATGGGGGTAAGTTTCCGGACATTTATGCACGCGATGTGACAGACGTGCTACTGGAGATCAATCCTGATTTGGTTTTGTTACAAATCGGGGGTAATGATTTAGACTGCCCACGCTTTACGGAGGTCAAGGAATCACTGACTGGTAATTTATTATCACTTGTTGAGTGGCTCGTATCAGGATTTTCCGTGCCAAAAGTTGGATTAATGCAATTGTTTTATCGTCGTAATACCAGAAACGTCCGTGTGAAGGATTACAACGCCGCTGTAGCTAATATTAATATGAACTTGCGATTACGATGTAAAACAATGTATCAATGCTATTTTTGGCGTCACAAAGGCTTAAAGGATGGTATTTTCCCCCATCTTTCTCGAGATGGGGTTCATTTGAATGACACAGGGATGCGTCGTTACTCACTGTCAGTACGAGGAGCGGTACTGTATGGCTTACGAAAAGAAACGGGGCGTGTGCATGATTCAGATACGAGGTAAGGCTATGAATATTCATGTTCTTTGGCGTGATAAAGTATACGCATGCGCTTCATGCGTTTTGTTTACATCCGCCCAAGTCTCACGATAGGGCTATAGAAAATCATAGTTGTTTCTGAGTTAATCTCGCGCATTGATCCTTACAGTTAAGATAACCAGCCGTGACGTTCCTGCAAATCGGCCGGGGGTATGCCCGGTGACATAATTATAATTGTTGTTTTTCCTGGGGGAATGCCCAGATGCCGGGGGTATGCCCGGAAATATAAGTAAAGTCATCATTATAATTATGTTTTTAGTTTCTGGGGGAATGCCCAGATATCGGGGTATGCCCGATGCCGGGGGTATGCTCGGTAACATAATTATAATTGTTGTTTTTCCTGGGGGAATGCCCAGATGCCGGGGGTATGCCCGGAAATATAAGTTCAGTCATCATTATAATTATGTTTTTAGTTTCTGGGGGAATGCCCAGATATCGGGGGTATGCCCGATGCCGGGGGTATGCCCGGTAACATAATTATAATTGTTGTTTTTCCTGGGGGAATGCCCAGATGCCGGGGGTATGCCCGGAAATATAAGTAAAGTCATCATTATAATTATGTTTTTAGTTTCTGGGGGAATGCCCAGATATCGGGGGTATGCCCGATGCCGGGGGTATGCCCGGTAACATAATTATAATTGTTGTTTTTCCTGGGGGAATGCCCAGATGCCGGGGGTATGCCCGGAAATATAAGTTCAGTCATCATTATAATTATGTTTTTAGTTTCTGGGGGAATGCCCAGATATCGGGGGTATGCCCGATGCCGGGGGAATGCCCGGTAACATAATTATAATTGTTGTTTTTCCTGGGGGAATGCCCAGATGCCGGGGGTATGCCCGGAAATATAAGTTACGCCATAATGATAATTATGTTGTTAGTTTCTGGGGGAATGCCCAGATATCGGGGGTATGCCCGATGCCGGGGGTATGCCCGGTAACATAATTATAATTGCTGTGGTTAATTACTTGGAGAACGCCCATATGCCGGAGAAATGGCTGGGCGTACAGTTTTTCGGGCAAATTCCAGAATACAACGTTATCATTATAGGACAGTCCGAATACTTAAGCATAATGACAACTTGAATTGGATTACTTCCTTATTAATTCTGTTTCAGATAATTCCGGCTCTACTGGGCCAGTACAGCAATCCCGAAGGCGGGCTGCGGTCAATAATACCTTGGTATCGAGAGATCCTTCACGCAATGGTACTAGACGACAAAGTCCCAACGTGGCGCCGCCACCTCCACATCCTAGCACAACACCCGTATCGGTTCCTGAACTGGCGGCTCAATTTTTATCATACATTCAAGATGCGGGATTTACCATTAATCCATCCCCCGCTAATACCTCATTAAATGAACACACGCCAGTCAATACTCCAACTACGTTGCCACACACACCAGCAAATATTGAACCAGGCCCAGCGACGTTAAACAATGTGACAAGTGGATCTCAACAATCAGCGCCCACGATGAGTATGACCGGTACCGTCAGTTTGGGACCTGGAGCAGCTGCCAGTTCAGCGGATCAGAGAGCAACAACACCAATGGCATTTCCTAATATTTTTCAAAATGTAGCTGGTGAGACTCCTAATTACCTATGCATGCTCGTTTAATGCAATTAACTTAAGCCGACCTCTGGATATGTTTGTTGACCCCAAAACAAAAGCAAAAATTTTCGCAAACAAATTTGTTGAATTTGGTCATTTAATTAAACGCAACTCCCAGGAGAAAGAGCCCATGGGGTTTGAAATGCAAGGGCAACAACTTGTGTTATGCCAGGCAGCCAAAACTGCATCGATAAAATCCATCGAGCAGTGGCTTTCTGCCTTCCACATTTTTGTATCTATTTATGTTCAGGCTTACCCCAACGCTGCTTCTGAATTAATGAAGTACGCTGATATCGTTCAAACATTGAACAAGAGGTCGGGTATAGGAGCTGCAATATTTTACGATACTAATTATCGTATGTGGCGTCAACTTCATCCACATATTCCTTGGCATATGCCACATACTGAGCTCTACATGGAGGCAACGGCTATAGGTTTAAAAAATCTATGTACCCAGCAGCCCTTTCTCGGTCAAAAACCCAATACACACAAACGGGCTGTGTGTTGGGCATTTGATAAACACGGAAAGTGTTTTAAGGGAAACAGGTGTAAGTTTTTCCATGGATGTGGGGCCTGTGGCGGGAAACACCATTCAAAAAAATGTCACAACCCTACCGCTTCCGCCTCAAATGCTAACGCCGACAAACAGTCGTCAAACGGGGCCGGAAACAATCAACAGCGTAAATCTACACAAAAATGAACTGCCAACCCCTATAAACACTAAGATATTTTTCGATCACCTGCAAGATAACCTGCGATCAAAATTTCAATTTTTAAAAAATTGGTTTACAAACGGATTTCATCTCCAATTTGAAGGGCCACAGACTTTTAGAACTTGTAACAATCTAAGGTCGGCCTTAGAAAACATTGATGTTTTGAAGAATAAGATAAGTAAGGAATTAGACTCCGGTAGGTGTATGGGCCCCTTTTCATATCCGCCTTTTCCTGATTTACAAGTATCCCCTTTAGGCCTCGTCCCCAAGAAGGAGCCCAACGAATTTAGAGTAATTCACCACTTATCATTCCCTGCAGGAACTTCTATAAATGACGGAATATCTCACGAAAATTCTACTGTCACATACCAGTCTATCGATGATGCAATAAAATTGATAAAAAAATATGGTAAAGGGGCGTTGTTGGCGAAAACAGACATTGAATCAGCATTTAGATTAATACCAATTCATCCTAACGATTATGAACTTTTGGGTTTCAAAATTGAGGATAAATATTTTTACGATCGCGTTTTACCAATGGGATGTTCTATTTCAAGTCGGTTATTTGAAACGTTTAGCACAGCCATTCACTGGATTTTAGAACATAAATTGCAAGTAGCGGGTGTAGTGCATGTACTTGACGATTTCCTGTTTGTAGGTCCCCCAAATACTGAACAATGCCTCAAGGACTTAACCGAATTTTTGGGTTTCTGTTCGGAGACGGCGATTCCGATAAAAGATAGTAAAACTGAATACCCTACAACATGTTTGACATTTCTTGGCATAGAGTTGGATAGTGTAGCTATGGTTGCACGGCTTCCACAGGATAAAGTATTAAAATGCGGAACAACATTAACTCTCTATCCAAGCGACGTAAAGTGATTCTGAAGGAACTTCAAATCCCTGATCGGTTTGCTTAATTTTGCGTGTCGCGTAGTTCTACCGGGCCGCCCATTTCTCTGTCGGTTAATTGATCTCACCTGTGGTTTGACAAAGCCACATCATCTTCGAAGGCTAAACAAAGAGGCTAGGGCTGATTTAGCCGCATGGAAAGTATTTTTAGATTATTTTAATGGAACATCTATGTTTTTGTCAGATCGTTGGGAAACTTCGCTGCAATTAGAGTTTTATACTGATGCAAGTAATATAGGTTTCGGTGGTGTTTTTCACGCATCGTGGATGTTCGGGAAATGGCCAAAGGATTGGCATTTATTACATATCACAGTGAAAGAATTTTTTGCTGTAATACTTGCTCTAAAACTATGGGGCCCTCAATTGATAAACCATTGCGTTGTTTTTCACTGCGATAATCACACTGTGGTAGAAATCATAAATAAACAAACGAGTAAGGATAAGACACTAGTGAAGCTGGTCCGGCGTTTAGTAGTTATCACAATGAGACTTAATATCTTGTTCACTTCGCGCCACATCCCTGGCAGGTGTAATGTATTAAGTGACCATCTGTCTCGTTTGCAGCTGGACTCCTTCCGTCTCTTGGCTCCTCATATGGACAACCAACCAACTCCAGTACCACCCGAACTCATGCACATTTGACCAATACAGTTCAATCGTTATTAATGTGTGCAACATCGGAACAAACTAACCGCATTTATAATAGAGCCTATACCTTGTTATGTCAGTTTGTAAACAAATGTTTTCAAGGTATCCCCATGCTCCCAACCTGTTCGTCCAGAAATTTTCACCCGCTACTATTTCAACATATGTTGCAGCTATCGGTTACGTTAACAAAATAAGTGGCTATCCTGATCCAACACAGTCATTTTTGATAAAAAATTGCTGAATTCTGTACACAGTGGTACGTACCAGGCTGACAATCGTTTGCATATTACACGGGAAATCCTTGCAAAACTGGTTGCTTCTTTGCGATATACTACATCCTCAGCTTACCAGTTCCAGCTACTGAAAGCTATGTATGTTTTGGCTTTTCATGCATTTTTACGAGTAGGCGAAATGACACTGAACAAATCAAAGGGCAATATCCTTCATTTTGAGGATATACTGTTTTCCAAAAATCAGTATGGTCTGGTGACGCAGATGGAATTATCATTCCGTTCCTTTAAAGGGCATTATAACATTAGACCAATAACACTGGTTTTTGTTCCCTCCAAGCCAAATAATGATCTCTGCCCAGTGCTAGCTCTTCAGCAGTATCTAAAGGTAAGGGGTTCTCAGTCGGGTCCTTTATTCTGTTTCCCGGGTGTACCTGTCACATTTATCTCATATTCATACTTTAACAAATGTTTTAAAGCTTCACTATCTTGGGCGGGTCTCGCCCATTTACGTTTCACTACTCATAGTTTTCGTATAGGTGCAGCGAGCTCTGCGTCGTCACGCGGTGTACCAGACGATGAAACACAGCAAATGGGAAGATGGCATTCAACAGCATTTAAGCGTTACATTCGCATGCCATCGGTTTTCGATATGTAATTATCCCATCATGAGTCTTTTGTTAACATGTCGTAGCTGCAACATTTATGAACTTTTCATTGGTCATTGGACCTAAAGTGTATATTGTTTGCTGAAGCTTTGTGCCATATGCATTTACATGTATATGTCTTATTAGCAGGGCTATGGGCATTGGGTCGATGGATCTAATTTTAGTTCACTTTTACTTAAATGTATTATATCTGTTTGCTGAAGCTTTATACCATTTGCATTTTATGTGTATATGTGTTATTATCCGGTCTATGGGCATTGGGTCGATAGATCTTTAAAAATTGTGTTCAGTTTACTTTATTAGGGGTCTCACTAACAGTATTACAATATGACTTTGAATGTTTTCGAATATGAAAATTGTCTTCCGTGCCAAATTCTATTTCATTTGTTATCATGAGGTATGTTGTTATGTATTGGCTTCCGGTCATTGGGTCGGGAAGTTATTAGACATTAAATTGAAATCGGCATTGTCATTGTATGTGAATTCCCAGTCAGAAAGTTTTCTGATTTTTCATATGGTATACATTTTCGTACAGGTGTAATATTTTTCACACCTTGCTTTATTTGGTATAATTCTTTCCCATGGCTGCGGATGGGGGAAGAGATTTCTACCCTATGTATTTTGTTTTTTTATACTACAAGACTACATATGGTTTGTAATCTCTGTGGTGTTTTTTGTACTCCCATCTTTGACTTGTTTAATAGTTTTGCACAAAACTTTGAAGAGTTAAGTTTTGTATTACGTAATTTCACACGTAAAATGAAACATATTGTTTATACATAGTGATATGTATCCGTCGTTTTAATAAAACGGCCACTTTCAATCTAATTTATGTGTTTGTCATTTATATCAATCAAGTCACACGAGCTTGCCATGGAAGAGACATATTAAGTTTCAACTGAAATCATTTATAAATGCAAATTAAACTTGTTTAATGTATTTTATGAATGTTACAGTTACATTGCTTTGACGTTATTTACGGTTAGTAAATGTGTATATTAAGAGTCAAGTTAATTAAGTTGTTTGTTTACAAGTCGTATTTCAATAGCATTACTGTAGCTGATGCTGACTGCGGTGAAGAGGTTACTGGGTTAAGAAAGACATTAATCTACGGCTAATTTTAGCACGTACGTTGCATAAAGAAAGCGTACGCTGATCGCAGGGTCAATCTCAAACGGACAACAATGGAGGAACAAAGTCTGTACATTAATGTCTTTCATTTGTAACCAGTGCCTGTTGTAAATAATCTATTGTGTGTAAAATTTCTTTCCCACCACCTCCCCTTCAGACCGCCTTTTTATATGGTAAGGGCTGTTAAGATAATGTTTTGTTTTCCATAATTGTATTCACTTAATCATTAGTAATGATACATTTTTGCTACTGGCATTTTTTGTACTCCCATCTTTGACTTGTTTAATAGTTTTGCACAAAACTTTGAAGAGTTAAGTTTTGTATTACGTAATTTCACACGTAAAATGAAACATATTGTTTATACATAGTGATATGTATCCGTCGTTTTAATAAAACGGCCACTTTCAATCTAATTTACGTGTTTGTCATTTATATCAATCAAGTCACACGAGCTTGCCATGGAAGAGACATATTAATTTTCAACTGAAATCATTTATAAATGATATGATTAAGGAAAAGAAACTGATGTGCTTTGCCTGTCAGTTGTAGAGAGCGCCATATTTACAACTCCTGTAACTCAATGTTGTAAAAACTTTCTATTGATACAGATAAAACTGGAGACAGACCATATCATGTAAACAAACCTCACTCAGTGTGATTACTATGATAATGGAAAACTGTCACCATAGCAACAAGTATCTAGACAATCATCAACGAAGGATGGCCTGGTATTGCATGATGGGTAGGTAATCAGGTGATTCTGACTACTGTCGGCAATAGCAGCACGCAAAACTGTAATGGATATGAAATAGATTCCATGCAGATTGATTAGCTGTTTAATGTAAAAAGGAAATTCTAAAATGTTATCTAATGAAACAAACAACTCTTCTTTTTACATTTAAAAGGAAACTCAAGAATCCTTATCTTCTTTATAGGAACATATTTTCTGCACATTTGGCTGAAGGTATTAAGTCAGCTGGTTTTCTTTCCTGAGCACCGATATTTTTATGCTGAACAACTGGACTTTGTATTTCTTTTACACTTTTAAGCAAATGCTGAATCATTTTACCTCCCTTAAATACTATCCATTCATCCCATGCAATTTACGGGCCAAATGTCAGATCCACAAGGTCAGGCGCAATATTAACATTTTGGTACACTTTTAAACTAGCATGCTTATAGGTCCATTATAATAAAAGTGAATTTATACAGGGAGAAATGTTACTTTTTACGTTGGTTGTTTGAATCCAAAATGACAGACAAAAATTTTAACCATTCCTCACAAAATACAGTAAAACTTTTTTAGACAAATCTGCTTGGTATAAATTTCTGCTTGTTTCAAAGTAAATTAAAATCTCCAGTTTTGGCTCCTCTTTATTTATATTTATTTGAGAAACATATAACAAAACTATGACATCTTTGGAATTTGTGAGAAAGCTTAGTAACTATGTTGATTTGAGGTGCAATCAGCCTTTGACTTTATAGTCTCAGAAACTCTACAGAGAATTTCTGTTGTAACAAATTATTTCTCCTGGTCCCATGGGATTCATTGTAGCAAAGCTTTATCGTTACTATTATTGACTTCTAACCTTTTACATGATTAAACAGTAGAACATTTGCCATAGCTGTGGTGTGACATCTATCTAAATATTTAGCTAGTGACCACCCTTATCTGTGGTCCACTGTGTCAGCCTGTAGCAGCCATGACTTCAGAGCCCCAATGATAAACAAGCTATAACAGAACCAATTTCCCCTGCCTGGTAGTGCCTCTATACTTTAGACCTTAATAAAATCTATCACTTTGTTTTCCTCCCTGGCAGCTCTATGTATGCATCTGTCCATCAAAACCTACTTTGGTAATTATACCATGGTTTTAAGATAACAGATTCCATCATTTGGATATAAAAACTTTCAGTCAAAAATATTTCTCAACAGTGACAAACAAGGGGCCAAGAGGGCCTGTTCGCTCACCTGGTTTGTAATGCCAGGTTCATTGCTTCTTTTCTGAAGGAATTTGAATATTTACCGCTATTTCCCACTATTTGGCCCCCCCCCTCCTGCCCCCAGGGGTTCAGAACCAAAATTTATACAAATTCTTCCCCCAAGGATGTCTGTGGTCAAATTTGGTTACAATCCATGCTGAACTCTAGGACAAGTAATGATTTATAGGATTTATTTCTATTTCCCCTATTGGGCTCCGCCCCTCCTGCCAACATGGGCCTTAACGGTCATCTGACTTGGCACAATACAACACCTAAAAGAATATAGTAGTGGCAAACGTTTTAGGCAATACAAAAGAACTCTTTTAATAGAAAAATTTAAGGTTCTGATATATTTGATGAATTGAACCATGAATGAAGGTCAAGGTCATTCATTTTAATAAACATGGTGTCCCTTGATCCCCACCAAGCTACAAGTCCAATATCAGGTATCTAGGCCTCTAAGTTATATAAGGTCATTCATTCAAACAAAGTTGGAAGCACTTTATTCCAGCATGTCACAGGTCCAAATATAAGGTCTCTAGGCCTCTTAGTTATTCACAAGACGTGGTTTATAGATATTATCATATTTGACCCCTGTGACCTTGAATGAAGGTCAAGGTCCTTCATTTGAACAAAATTGGTAGCCCTTCAACCCAGCATGCCATAAGCCAAATATGGGTACCCTGGGCGTTTTGGTTCCTGAGTAGAAGTTGCTTAAAGATTTTAGCCAATTTGACCTCTGTGACCTTAAATGAAGGTCAAAGTCCTTCATTTGAACAACTTGGTAACCCTTCATCCAAGCATGCTACAGGCCCAGTATCAGTACCCTTGGCCATCTGGTTCTTGAAAAGAAGTTGTTTAAAGATTTTAGCCTATTTGACCCTTGTTACCTTGAATGAAGGTCAAGTCATTCATTGAACAAACTTTGTACCCCTTTATTCAAGCATGCTACAGGCCCAATATCAGTGCCCTGGGCCTTCTGGTTCTTTAGAAGAAGTCATTTAAAGATTTTAGCCTTTTTGACCCCTGTGACCTGGAATGAAAAAGGTCAAGGTCATTCATTTGAATAAACTTTGTAGCCCTTCATCCCAGCATGCTACAGGCCATATATCAGTAACCTGGGCCTTTCGGTTATTTAGAAGAAGTTGTTTAAATGAAAAGTTTATGCATGGTGGATGGCGCACAGCAGACGGCGCTTGACAACTGATGGTGCATGATGACTTCAGGTCAGATGACCTTATAAAAGTCTCAGTGAAATGCAGTTAGAACCTTTCATATAAGATTTGTAAGCGTCAGATTTGAAGTTACTAACAGCGACCTTCAATGCATTGCATTAGCCATATCAATTTAAATCCAAGGAAACAAGATCACTATAAATTCTGTCAGTAGAACAGGGTGGAGAATCCTTTGATTTTAGAATCTGTGGGCTATCATTTTCCAGATGTAAATGAATAATTTAGAGAACCCAGTACAAACAAGGATTATCAGATAAGATCACTTTGGATGAAAAACTTCACAGTAAACATTTTGTATCTTATTATCGTGCTTATTTCCTGCTCTAGCTATCAGTATCATTTGAGTATTCCTTTGCAAGTTCAATTTAATGATAACTAGATCAGGTTCAGATTAAATATGATGAATTGCTTGAAAAATACAGCACGACATAATGAGTTGATAATGAGTTGATTATTTCTACAATTTCTGGCTTATTTCACCGCAAATAGCACCCCCCCCTACACACACACACACACAAAAATCAATACAAAAGGATTAAAATTCACCGTTGAAAGATGTCAAATGTGTTGTATACAATTACAATAACACATGACAACTACAGAACCAAAACAGATTTCAATAAAACGATCTATCCTTCTGAACTCGAAACATTTAAACAGCATCACCAATTACATTAACATTACATAGTCTTCAAATCTAATCACCCTCCTATCCTACAATTCCTGTGTGTTTATGCATAGTCGTCAAATCTAACCATCCTACTATCCTACAATTCCTGTGTGTTTATGCATAGTCGTCAAATCTAACCATCCTACTATCCTACAATTCCTGTGTGTTTATGCATAGTCGTCAAATCTAACCATCCTACTATCCTACAATTCCTGTGTGTTTATGCATAGTCGTCAAATCTAACCATCCTACTATCCTACAATTCCTGTGTGTTTATGCATAGTCGTCAAATCTAACCATCCTACTATCCTACAATTCCTGTGTGTTTATGCATAGTCGTCAAATCTAACCATCCTATTATCCTACAATTCCTGTGTGTTTATGCATAGTCGTCAAATATAATCACCCTACTATCCTACAATTCCTGTGTGTTTATGCATAGTCGTCAAATCTACCCATCCTACTATCCTACAATTCCTGTGTGTTTATGCCCAGGTTTCATTCTCTTTGGACATATAAAATGTTTTTGCATTTTTCCAAGGTTAATTGTGTTAGCACCAGAACGATCAGTAACTTAAGTTACTTAAAAATATATCTCTTTCTTGGAAAAAATTGGACGAAATTATAAGAAAAGATCTCCGGGAAAAAATTTAAAATTTATGACAGACCATATCAAACCAAATAAAATGTTTTGAAAGAATCCATTAAAACAATTAATAGCTTTTGAAGGCTGTAGAAACTATTGTCATTGTTTTCTCATTATCATATTCTACATTGGACAGCATGTATTTGGAATTTGAGAGCTGTGCATACAATGTTAACACTCTACAAACAGAAGAGTAGTGACAGATTGTGTTTATAGCTCAATTCCAGTATCATAATCAATCAATACTATGTTTCTAGATAAATACATATTTGCTATCACATTGCTTTTCTTTAACTTTGAAATATCATTTTTCAACTCATATCAATTCAATATTAAAAAAAAAAAATTAAAAAGCTATCCATGAGTATTAATTAAGACAAGTAACAACAAGATTTTTTCAAGAACCATGTAAATTATGCCTAATTAGGCTTCTAAGTTTTAAATGTTTGGCTAATTTTTATTCATGGAATGAAACATAAGTTTGATAATTCAACATCCAGAATGACTTTGATATCTTTGTAACCAAAGAATGCAATCTCTTCTCACTTAACAGCAGCCCAATACAGTTGTCAGGTATGCTAAGGTGAGGTGTACTCCTGGCATATGATTTACAGCATATCATTTTGATATATATCAATACGTCTAATTAATGTTAAATCTGCCACTTTGTTAATTAGATAGTGTAGATCAATACTCAAGCTAATTTCTCTTCGGGAGCAGTTGTTTACTGATATCAAACTTACTTTACACACAGTTAAATTACAGATAATTACCAATCATTAGGAAATACAGGTAGAATATCTCCAATAAAGAGCGAGAAAGCATTCTGGCCATATTCTCTTTTGGAAAATACAAAGATGTAATATGGTGTGAATAAATTATGAAGAGAAAAAAAAAGAAGAAATTGATCGAAACGAAAACTTTATGAATCAATCAACATAAAAAGTATAAATTTAATGGCATGTAGCTCAAGTTTACTTCTCACGATGTGAGTACATTGCTACCATAGTCAAAGTTGAACAGTATGTACAAGTAATTTAATCAAATGGAAAGGATTTCATTTCGTTAAGAGGATATATACCAGGGTAATGGCTGAATTAATCAGATTTTACTATATTTGGTAAGTTTACATCAGGTTTTAACTGCTGTGTATGGGGTGGACAGCTGTTGCCATAAATAGTAGAATTTTCAGAAGATAATATGAGTGTAAAGGTTCCTACCAAACGGTTAACAAAGATTCCAAGGAAGAGCTGTTGACACAAAAATTTTAAATGTAAATTTTACTAAAATGATATACAAAAATACTATTTCAGTCAAAATACAAAAAAAAATTGGTTCCATAAAAAAATTTTCATTGCAAAGAAACTCAATTTCTATATTTGGTAATGGTGCCCCATATCTTTGACCCTTCATTAAAGAAAGCGATTTCAAGCAAGCCCTTTCCCTAATAAGGTGTTTAAAATCTGAGAATGCATGTCAGTGATCAGCGAAAAGGAATATGATAACACATGAAAATACAATTTCTATTTTAGTTACAATGAACTTGACCTTTGGCCTTAGGTACCCACAAAAAGGGGCACCTGCTGATCTAAATTGTTGGAGGACAGTGGCTAATCTGATCTATAGTTCAAGAAATTAAGACATTTTGGTATGTATGTAGTATTATATGAATTGAACCTGATCTTTCCATGATGCAGAAATCTTATCATATTTTACTGAAAAAGGTAAGGTATCTACAGGCTGGAAATATAAAGATAATTCTCCAAGACAGAAATATGGGCAGAGTTAAGTGTATTTGTGTACCTACCAGACCTATAGTTGTAAAGGAGGGGGCACCTGCTGTCACAGGTATCAAATTCTCCTAAGGACAAATCTTCGTCCTCATCCCCACAATCACATTCGTACTGAAGGTCCATGATTTGGTGTTGAGTAGTACCCAGTGTTTGGTCTGGCCAGCCCCATACCATTGTACAGCATGTGACGGTCACCTACTGACCAGAGTGGCCAGTCTCACATCAAAGGCCACTGTTATACCACACTGGAAACTCCAGTCACAAACACATAATCTTAACACCAATAGGATTCACTCATTTGTTAATACTAGCTGACAATTGGATACATCCTACAGCCATTTTACTTTAAGTTCTACACAGATTTCTGAACACTGGCTTTATAAGATCATCTAACATATACTAATAAATCCATGTTAACTAATCACATAACATGTTCGACTTCCATTGTTGTTTCACTTCCCGATTTAGGATTCCACCAATTATTGTAAAATAAGCTACAGAAATCCGCTGTAATTCCTGTAGTGATGGTATTTTCCTGTCGAAGGACACTAATCAAGTTAAAGTCGCCACACCATGAGATGCTCTACACACTATTTTGTTAGAGTTTAACCACAGAGGCAAAGCCTCACAAATGACAGTGTCCCTGCCGGAGAGTTGTGGCCTATGTTGCAGTAATTGTAGAGTACTTGTGAGCGTTCCGTGTGGATTAAGTGACAGGATCATGTGTGTAGACACCAGCAAATGATTGAAGGAACACTGACTGACACAGATGTTCCATCACTTAGTCCCTCCACTGGTGTTTCATCACTCCCGCCTATGTAACACTGGGTTCCTATTGATTTTCGGTGTTTGGAGTTGCTCTATGTGAAACTATTGAGAAAGTGACAGAGTAAGCAAATACCAGCAATGTGTTGTAACCATCTGGCTCACATTGCAATGGACCTGTGATTGGACAGTAGTGTTCTCAACTAATCTAAACTGTATCTATAGACTTTTTCTTGAGCAGTAGTGTGGTCAACCAATCTTAACTATAGACTGTGGTCAAGCTATAGACCAATTAATCTAAACTGTATCAACTTTTTCTTGGGCAGTACTGTGGTCTAACTATAGACCAATTTATCTAAACTGTATAGACTTTTTTTTGGGCAGTATTGTTGTCTAACTATAGACCAATCTTAACTGTATAGACTTTTTTTGGGCAGTACTGTGGTCTAACTATAGACCAATCTTAACTGTATAGACTTTTTTTTGGGCAGTACTGTGGTCTAACTATAGACCAATCTTAACTGTATAGACTTTTTTTTGGGCAGTATTGTTATCTAACTATAGACCAATCTTAACTGTATAGACTTTTTTTGGGCAGTATTGTTGTCTAACTATAGACCAATCTTAACTGTATAGACTTTTTTTTGGGCAGTACTGTGGTCTAACTATAGACCAATCTTAACTGTATAGACTTTTTTTTGGGCAGTACTGTTGTCTAACTATAGACCAATCTTAAATGTTTAGACTTTTTCTTGGGCAGTACTGTGGTCTAACTATAGACCAATTTATCTAAACTGTAGACTTTTCTTGGGCAGTATTGTTGTCTAACTATAGACCAATCTTAACTGTATAGACTTTTTTCATGTGCAGTACTGTGGTCTAACTATAGACCAATCTTAACTGTATAGACTTTTTTCATGGGCAGTACTGTGGTCTAACTATAGACCAATCTTAACTGTATAGACTTTTTTCATGGGCAGTACTGTGGTCTAACTATAGACCAATCTTAACTGTATAGACTTTTTTCATGGGCAGTACTGTGGTCTAACTATAGACCAATCTTAACTGTATAGACTTTTTTCATGGGCAGTACTGTGGTCTAACTATAGACCAATTTATCTAAACTGTAGACTTTTCTTGGGCAGTACTGTGGTCTAACTATAGACCAATCTAAACTGTATAGATTTTTTCTTGTGCAGTGCTACTGTATAGATTTTTTATGCAGATAAGTTGCATCAAAAAATAGCTGAATGTTGAATTTGCTTGCCGTTGTCCAGTTGGCATTTATCCCCCTATAATTGCCAATTGAAAGTAGTCTCTATAATTTCTAACATGAACCTCTCTCTGTAGTGGTTTTAACTCTCTCTGAAATGCTTTATAAAAAAACTTCTTTTAGTATGTTTTACTTATGAACCTTCCTATTTCTGGAATTTTTGCATTGAAATGCAATAGTACTCCACTGTGGACTTTACTACGGGGTATTTAAGTATGGAACTATTACAACAAGGACATAGTCATTCAGATCCCCTGCCAAAGGAGATATCAAAAGCTGAAGTTTGATTGTGGAGACTTATGTGTATGAAAAAAAAACAGGAAAAAGGAAGTTGAGCTAAAGAAAGATGGAGTATAATTCAAATAGAGCGGGGCTGCAATTGTTGAATCAGGTATACAGCCTTGACATTTATATTAGACTATATACACAAAGATGGGTGGAGTTTTGCAAAGTAACATTTACCATTTACCATGATATTTTCAGCAATGTTTCCATGGTAACGGAAAAAGTGCAAAAAATGAAAACCTAAAAATAGCAAAAGGTACTTCTAGACCATAAAAAGAATGTCTCTATGAAGTTTCGTGGAAATATCTCTGCTGGTTTTAGACTTATGCTCCGGAAATGAACCTGCTACAAAAATATGATATTTTCAGCAATGTTTCTATGGTTACACAAAAAAGCACAAAAAGTGAAAACCTTAAAATAGCAAAAGGCACTACTAGACCATAAGACCAATGTGTCTATGAAGTTTCATGGAAATATCTCTGCTGGTTTTAGACTTGTGCTCCGGAAGCGATTCTAACACAAATATCTGCCATTTTCAACAATGTTTCCATGGTTACAGAAAAAAGTACAAAAAGTGAAAACATTAAAATAGCAAAAGGCACTACTAGACCATAAGACTAATGTGCCTATGGAGTTCCGTGCATATATCTCAACCAGTTTTCCAGTTTTGCTGTGGAAACGAACCTGGTACAAAAATATGATATTTTCAGCAATGTTTCCATGGTTACGGAAAAAGTGCAATAAAATGAAAACCTGAAAATAGCAAAAGGCACTATTAAACCATAAGAACAATGTGTCTATGAAGTTTCGTGGAAATATCTCTGCTGGTTTTAGACTTATGCTCCGGAAATGAACCTGCTACAAAAATATGATATTTTCAGCAATGTTTCTATGGTTACACAAAAAAGCACAAAAAGTGAAAACCTAAAAATAGCAAAGGCACTACTAGACAATAAGAACAATGTGTCTATGAAGTTTCATGGAAATATCTCTGCTGGTTTTAGAGTTGTGCTCCGGAAACGATTCTTACACAAAAATCTGCCATTTTCAGCAATGTTTCCATGGTTACAGAAAAAAGTGCAAAAAAAAAACAACCTTAAAATAGCAAAAGGCACTACTAGACCATAAGACCAATGTGTCTATGAAGTTTCGTGGAAATATCTCTTCTGGTTTTAGAGTTATGCTCCAGAAACGAACCTGGTACAAAAATATGATATTTTCAGCAATGTTTCCATGGTTACGGAAAAAATGCAAAAAATGAAAACCTAAAAATAGCAAAAGGCACTACCAGACCATAAGACCAATGTGTGTATGAAGTTTCGTGGAAATATCTCTACTGGTTTTAGAGTTATGCTCCGGAAACCATTCGTACGGACGGACAGACAGACGGACGGACAGATGGAACCCATTTGTATATCCCCCGCCAACTTCGTTGGGCGGGGGATAAAAACTTTCATGATTGGTCAATCTCCCTTTGAGTTTACCTATGTCATATCTGACAGATCTCCGTTAATTCCCTTTTAACAATTTACAATATGCCAATTGATATAAGCTACTACTAATTGAGGATGTTTTTAATTTGTACAATGTTTAATGAATTAACGATCAAAGGTATTGATGGTATAGCTGACTGCTGTAACAGGTGTAGCCTACCACACTTTAATGTGTCAACAAGCTGGCTGTATTTATACCATGGTGCCAGCAGATCTGTGTGTTTTAATGCTTCAGTTACTGCTCAATCAATACAGAGGAGATAAATTCCACCAGGTATTCATGTCTCGGTTATCGTACATCAAACACTGTGTTTCATTAAAATGAAAGAAAGACAAACAGGTCTCCTTTCAGCAATGAATACAGGGACGACAATAAACTGTTGGTTAGTTTTCCAGAGTGTGTTTCAATGAAACCAATTTAATTAATGACAGTTCAGTCTTCTTCATTTAAAATGATGTGTCATAATCTTCTCTGTTTGATGTGTTGACAGTAGGAATAATATATCTAAAAATAACTATATTTATTGTCTATTCACATAAAAATTTCTTTAACTTTAAAACAAAATAATTTTCCCTCTTAATAAAGACATATATGATAGCCTTCAATTGATTGCCCCTCTCAAAAGGCACTTCGGGTAGGTTCTAATAATATTATATCTATGGCCAACAGTATTACTGCCCTCCAGAAGTTACATAGACATTTCTGTGGCCAACAGCAATACTGCTCTCCTTACTAAGACATTTCTGTGGCCAACAGCAATACTGCTCTCCTTACACTGTGGCCAACAGCAATACTGCTCTCCTTACTAAGACATTTCTGTGGCCAACAGCAATACTGCTCTCCTTACTCTGTGGCAAACAGCAATACTGCTATCCTTACTAAGACATTTCTGTGGCCAAAAGCAATGCTATTCTCCTTACTAAAAAATTCTGTGGCCAACAGCTAATTGTTCCTCTTACTAAGACATTTCTGTGGCCAACAGCAATACTGCTCTCCTTACACTGTGGCCAACAGCAATACTGCTCTCCTTACTAAGACATTTCTGTGGCCGACAGCAATTCTGTTCTCCTTACTAAGACATTTCTTTGGCCAACAGCAATACTGCTCTTGTTACTCTGTGGCCAACAGAAATACTGCTTTCCTTACTCTGTGGCCAACAGCAATACTGCTCTTCTTACTCTGTGGCCAACAACAATACTGCTATCCCTACTAAGACATTTCTGTGGCCAACAGCAATACTGCTCTCCTTACTATGACATTTCTATGGCCAACAGCAATAATGCTCTACTTACTAAGACATTTCTGTGGCCGACAGCAATACTGCTCTCCTTACTCTGTGGCCAACAGCAATACTACTATCCTTACTCTGTGGTCAAAAGCAATACTGTTCTCCTTACTAAGATATTTCTTTCGTCAACAGCAATACTGCTCTTGTTACTCTGTGGCCAACAGAAATACTGCTTTCATTACTCTGTGGCCAACAGCAATACTGCTCTCCTTACTCTGTGGCCAACAGCAATACTGCTCTCTAACGAAAACATTTCTGTTGCCAACAGCTAATTGTTCTTCTTACTAAGACATTTCTTTGGCCAACAGCAATACTGCTCTTGTTACTCTGTGGCCAACAGCAATACTGTTCTCCTTACTCTGTGGCCAACAGCAATACTGCTCTCCTTACTTTGTTGCCAACAGCAATACTGCTCTCCTTACTAAGACATTTCTGTGGCCAACAGCAATACTGCTCTCCTTACTAAGACATTTCTTTGGCCAACAGAAATACTGCTCCCCTTACTAAGACAATTCTGTGGCCAACAGTAATACTGTTCTCCTTACTAAGACATTTATGTGGCCAACAGCAATACTGCTCTCCTTACTCTGTGGCCAACCGCAATACTATTCTCCTTACTAAGACATTTCTTTGGCCAACAGCAATACTGCTCTCCTTACTCTGTGGCCAACAGCAATACTACTCTACTTACTATGACATTTCTCTGGCCAACAGCAAGACTATTCTCCTTACTAAGACATTTCTTTGGCCAACAGCAATACTGTTCTCCTTACTAAGACATTTCTGTGGCCAACAGCAATACTGCTCTCCTTACTCTGTGGCCAACAGCAATATTGTTCTCCTTACTAAGACATTTCTTTGGCCAACAGCAATACTGCTCTCCTTACTCTGTGGCCAACAGCAATACTACTCTCCTTACTATGGCATTTCTGTGGCCAACAGCAATACTGTTCTCCTAACTAAGACATTTCGATGGCCAACAGCAATACTGCTCTCCTTACTCAGTGACCAACAGCAATACTGTTCTCCATACTAAGACATTTCTTTGACCAACAGCAATACTACTCTCCTTACTCTGTACTGCTCTCCTTACTCTGTGGCCATCAGCAATACTGCCTTCCTTACGCTGTGGCCAACAGCAATACTGCTCTCCTTACTCTGTGGCCAACAACAATACTGCTCTCTTTACTAAGACATTTCTGTGACCAACAGCAATACTGCTCTTCTTACTAAGATCTTTCTGTGGCCAAAAGCAATACTGCTCTTCTTACTTAGACATTTCTGTGACCAACAGCAATACTGCTCTCCTTACTAAGACATTTCTGTGACCAACAGCAATACTGATCTCCTTACTAAGACATATCTTTGGCCGCCAACAGCAATACTGCTCTCCTAACTAAGACATTTCTGTGGCCACAGCAATACTGCTTTCCTTACTAAGACATTTCTGTGGCCAACAGCAATACTGCTCTCCTTACTCTGTGGCCAACATCAATACTGCTCTCTTTACTAAGACATTTCTGTGGCCAACAGCAATACTGTTCTCCTTACTAAGACATTTCTTTGGCCAACAGCAATACTGCTCTCCTTACTCAGACAATTCTGTGGCCAACAGTAATACTGTTCTCCTTACAAAGACATTTCTGTGGCCAACAGCAATACTGCTCTCCTTACTCTGTGGCCAACCGCAATATTATTCTCCTTACTACGACATTTCTTTGGCCAACAGCAATACTGCTCTCCTTACTCTGTGGCCAACAGCAATATTGTTATCCTTACTGTGATATTTCTGTGGCCCAACAGCAATACTGCTCTCCTTACTAAGACATATCTGTGGCCAACAGCAATACTGTTCTCCTTACTAAGACATTTCTTTGGCAAACAGCAATACTGCTCTCCTTACTAAGACAATTCTGTGGCCAACAGCAATACTACTCTCCATACTCTGTACTGCTTTCCTTACTCTACTCTGTGGTCAACAGCAATACTGCTCTCCTTACTCTGTGGCCAACAACAATACTGCTCTTCTTACTAAGACATTTCTGTGGCCAAAAGCAATACTGCTCTCCTTACTTAGACATTTCTGTGACCAACAGCAATACTGCTCTCCTTACTATGACATTTCTGTGACCAACAGCAATACTGATCTACTTACTAAGAAGTATCTTTGGCCGCCAACAGCAATACTGCTCTCCTAACTAAGACATTTCTGTGGCCACAACAATACTGCTCTCCTTACTCTGTGGCCAACAGCAATACTGCTCTCCTTACTACGATATTTCTGTGGCCAACAGCAATAAGCTCTCCTTACTCTGTGGTCAAAAGCAATACTGTTCTCATTATTAAGATATTTCTTTGGCCAACAGCAATACTGCTCTTGTTACTCTGTGGCCAACAGAACAACTGCTCTTCTTACTAAGACATTTCTGTGGCCAACAGCAATACTGCTCTCCTTACTAAGACATTACTGTGGCCAACAGCAATAAGCCTCTCCTTACTCTGTGGTCAAAAGCAATACTGTTCTCATTATTAAGATATTTCTTTGGCCAACAGCAATACTGCTCTTGTTACTCTGTGGCCAACAGAAATACTGCTCTCCTTACTCTGTGGCCAACAGCAATACTGTTCTCCTTACTCTGTGGCCAATAGCAATACTGCTTTTCTTACTCTTTGGCCAACAACAATACTGCTCTCTTTACTAAGACATTTCTGTGACCAACAGCAATAATGCTCTCCTAACTAAGACATTTCTGTGGCAAACAGCAATACAGCTATCCTTACTAAGACATTTCTGTGACCAACAGCAATACTGCTCTCCTTACTAAGACATTTCTGTGACCAACAGCAATACTGCTCTTATTACTAAGACATTTCTGTGGCCAACAGCAATACTGCTCTCCTTACTAAGACATTTCTGTGGCCACCAACAGCAATACTACTCTCCTTACTAAGACATTTCTGTGGCCAACAGTAATACTGTTCTCCTTACAAAGACATTTCTGTGGCCAACAGCAATACTGCTCTCCTTACTCAGTGGCAAACAGCAATACTGCTCTCCTTACTAAGACATTTCTGTGGCCAACAGCAATACTACTCTCCTTACTAAGACATTTCTGTGGCCAACAGCAATACTGCTCTCCTTACTCTGTAGCCAACAGCAATATTGCTCTCCTTACTACGACATTTCTGTGGCCAACAGCAATAAGCTCTCCTTACTCTGTGGTCAAAAGCAATACTGTTCTCATTATTAAGATATTTCTTTGGCCAACAGCAATACTGCTCTTGTTACTCTGTGGCCAACAGAAATACTGCTCTCCTTACTCTGTGGCCAACAGCAATACTGTTCTCCTTACTCTGTGGCCAATAGCAATACTGCTTTTCTTACTCTTTGGCCAACAACAATACTGCTCTCTTTACTAAGACATTTCTGTGGCAAACAGCAATACAGCTATCCTTACTAAGACATTTCTGTGACCAACAGCAATACTGCTCTCCTTACTAAGACATTTCTGTGACCAACAGCAATACTGCTCTTATTACTAAGACATTTCTGTGGCCAACAGCAATACTGCTCTCCTTACTAAGACATTTCTGTGGCCACCAACAGCAATACTACTCTCCTTACTAAGACATTTCTGTGGCCAACAGTAATACTGTTCTCCTTACAAAGACATTTCTGTGGCCAACAGCAATACTGCTCTCCTTACTCAGTGGCAAACAGCAATACTGCTCTCCTTACTAAGACATTTCTGTGGCCAACAGCAATACTACTCTCCTTACTAAGACATTTCTGTGGCCAACAGCAATACTGCTCTCCTTACTCTGTAGCCAACAGCAATATTGCTCTCCTTACTACGACATTTCTGTGGCCAACAGCAATAAGCTCTCCTTACTCTGTGGTCAAAAGCAATACTGTTCTCATTATTAAGATATTTCTTTGGCCAACAGCAATACTGCTCTTGTTACTCTGTGGCCAACAGAAATACTGCTCTCCTTACTCTGTGGCCAACAGCAATACTGTTCTCCTTACTCTGTGGCCAATAGCAATACTGCTTTTCTTACTCTTTGGCCAACAACAATACTGCTCTCTTTACTAAGACATTTCTGTGACCAACAGCAATAATGCTCTCCTAACTAAGACATTTCTGTGGCAAACAGCAATACAGCTATCCTTACTAAGACATTTCTGTGACCAACAGCAATACTGCTCTCCTTACTAAGACATTTCTGTGACCAACAGCAATACTGCTCTTATTACTAAGACATTTCTGTGGCCAACAGCAATACTGCTCTCCTTACTAAGACATTTCTGTGGCCACCAACAGCAATACTACTCTCCTTACTAAGACATTTCTGTGGCCAACAGTAATACTGTTCTCCTTACAAAGACATTTCTGTGGCCAACAGCAATACTGCTCTCCTTACTCAGTGGCAAACAGCAATACTGCTCTCCTTACTAAGACATTTCTGTGGCCAACAGCAATACTACTCTCCTTACTAAGACATTTCTGTGGCCAACAACAATACTGCTTTCCTTACTAAGACATTTCTGTATCCAACAGTGATACTTCTCTCCTTATCAAGACATTTTTCATCATCCAGCTTATAAAGTTATTTCTTGAGACTAACAAAATATTATCTCGACAATGAGTAGTAGCCAGGTATAAAACATAGGCACAGTAGCTAGAAAATGTCAAAAACATTGAATTATTTAATCTCCAAAAAAAATTAATGTAACCTGGTAATAAATGGAAGGCATGAAAAAAGGGAAGGCATCAATTTCGAGATATCAAAACGATGTAAGTGGAGTATGATTTATCGTCAATTAGTCCCACCTTCCAATAATTATGATGTCATATTTTGACACAATTTTTGTGACATTACAATCACTGAAAGGTGGGACTAATCAACAATAAATCGTACTTTGCCAATGTCGTTTTGGTATCACAAAACCTTTGTATTGAAAACAAGAGGTCCCAGAGGGATCTTGGCGCCCACCATAGAATGATCTATATCTGACAAAGGAAAGATGGATCTTTTCTCTACTTTTTAAACTTTTTCAAACATATAACATATTCTACATATAAAATTTGAGACAGATCACTTCAGTACCTTTTGAGAAATAGCGGTAACAAACTTCAACTATCAAAATCCAAGATGACTCCTTGGCGGCCATCTTGTTGATCAATCGGTCCCAAATCACAATATGCACAACTAGGGCCCTTGGGGAACCTACATGTGAAATTTGAGACAGATCCCTTCAGTACTTTCTGAGAAATAGCGATAACAAACTTTGAATAACAAAATCCAAGATGGCTGCCTGGCGGCCATCTTGTTGACCGATCGGTCCCAAAATGCAATATGCACAACTAGGTCCCTAGGGGAACCTACATATGAAATTTGAGACAGATCCCTTCAGTACCATCTGAGAAATAGCGATAACAAACTTTAACTATCAAAATCCAAGATGGTGGCCTGGCGGCCATCTTGTTCTCCGATTGGTCCAAAAATGCGATATGCACAACTAGGGCCCTAGGGGAACCTACATATTAAATTTAGAAAAAGATCCCTTCAGTTCTTTTTGAGAAATAGGAATATCAAACCTTAACAATCAAAATCCAAGATGGCCGCCTGGCAGCCATCTTGTTTTTCCGATCAGCCTCAAAATCTGTATGGCACAACTAGGGACCAAGGGTACTCTCCATGTGAAGTTTGAACAAAATCCCTTCAGTAGTTCTCAAGAAATATCGATAACGAACTTCAACTGCCAAAATCAAAGATGGCTGCCCTGCAGCCATCTTGTTTTTCCAATCAGCCTCAAAATCTGTATGGCACAACTAGGGAACAAGGGTACCCTTGATGTTAAGTTTGAACAAAATCCCTGCAGGAGTTCTCAAGAAATATTGATAACAAACTTCAACTGCCAAAATCAAAGATGGCTACCTGGCGGCCATCTTGTTTTTTCGATCAGCCACAAAATCTGTATGGCACAAATATGGACCAAGGGGACCCTCCATGTGCAGTTTGAACAAAATCCCTGCAGTACTTTTTAAGAAATAGTGATAACAAGCATTGTTTACGGACGGACGACGGACGGCGGACGATGGACGACGGACCACAAACGCAGGGCGATTTGAATAGCCCACCATCTGATGATGGTGGGCTAAAAATGGACTAAACTAAATATCAGCCAAAACACAAGGACTGGGATTAAACAAAATCTGAGCATAATTAATGGATCTTACTCTGACCTGTGGACTTTCAGCACAAATTTTGACAGCAGGACTGAAAAACAAAACTCTCATTTTCTAGAACAGGAGAGATCTGGAGTCTGTGAAAACTAGACATTTCATATGTCTCCATCCTTATCCAGGCTAACAATCTACAATGCACCTATTAAACACATATACATGTATTATACCATCAATCAGCTTTCATCAGTAACCATCTACTGGCCATCATTACGACAATACATAACACTTCTTAGGATAGAAACACTGGCAACAAAACATTCATGATCACTAATTATATCAAATATGATCTTTCCTATGTGAGACAGAAACTCTCTCCTCTAATTGCCTGAACTAAGAGTTATATAGATAAAAAGTGACTTGTATGAAAACATCTTCACTCAATTAATATCATGATGTCACTTCAGAGGTAGTGCTGCATTTTAATAAAACCATTCAAAGGCTGTCCTTTCTTTACATGTTAAAAAATACTTAACTGAATATATGTAACATTAGAATACTCTAACATTCAGCTATTTTCTGTTCTCACAATCAATTTCAAATATGGATGCTTAACTACAGACCATTATGAACTGTTTTCACACTAGGGGAAAGATCAATAAATAAAGATTCTTGGAAAAAAATCAATATTAGCCTTTAAAGTTCAAAATGCAAATCAGTCATACTGATAGTTTTCTTTTTTATATGTCAATAGCATGACTATCAAATATGGAGAACAAATGCCCAAAGGAAACCTAAAGATAAAATCTGAGACTAAGCCATTCGGAACTTCTGTATTAGAACTAGAAAACTGCAAGCTAGATGTCCTTCAGAAGTGGCCCCATCACCTTTAATAAAGTTAACCCTAAGCTGCAGTGATTGCACTTTAATGTCTGAAGGTCTTTATTTTGGTTCTTAAACAAAGAACCAACCGATAGCGCTAAAAGCTAGGCGATTCTTTGGGTGGGGATTTTTCATTCATCCAAAGTAATATCCCGACGTATTATAAAAAAAAATTTTGGCTGCACAAATCCTTTAACGTTCTATAGTTGGCTATGGTCAATGAAGGGCAGATATAGGTAACAATGAATGCTCTATAGATGGTTATGGTCAATGAAGTATATAGGTGACAATGAATGTTCTATAGATGGTTATGGTCAATGAAGGACAGATATAGGTAACAATGAATGCTCTATAGATGGTTATGGTCAATGAAGTATATAGGTAACAATGAATGTTCTATAGATGGTTATGGTCAATGAAGGACAGATATAGGTAACAATGAATGTTCTATAGATGGCTATGGTCAATGAAGGACAGATATAGGTAACAATGAATGTTCTATAGATGGCTATGGTCAATGAAGGACAGATATAGGTAACAATGAATGTTCTATAGATGGCTGTGGTCATCAATTAATGTTCTATAGAAGGCTATGGTCAATGAAGGGCAGATATATGTAGCAATGAATGTTCTATAGATGGTTATGGTCAATGAAGTACAGATAAGTGACAATGAATGTTCTATTGATGGTTATGGTCAATGAAGGACAGATATAGGTAACAATTAATGTTCTATAGATGGTTATGGTCAATGAAGGACAGATATAGGTAACAATGAATGTTCTATAGATGGCTATGGTCAATGAAGGGCAGATATATGTAGCAATGAATGTTCTATTGATGGTTATGGTCAATGAAGGACAGATATAGGTAACAATGAATGTTCTATAGATGGTTATGGTCAATGAAGGACAGATATAGGTAACAATGAATGTTCTATTGATGGTTATGGTCAATGAAGGACAGATATAGGTAACAATGAATGTTCTATAGATGGCTATGGTCAATGAAGGACAGATATAGGTAGCAATGAATGTTCTATTGATGGTTATGGTCAATGAAGGACAGATAAGTGACAATGAATGTTCTATAGATGGTTATGGTCAATGAAGTACAGATATAGGTAACAATGAATGTTCTATAGATGGCTATGGTCAATAATGGGCAGATATATGTAGCAATGAATGTTCTATAGATGGTTATGGTCAATGAAGGACAGATAAGTGACAATGTATGACCTATGGACAGCTATGGTCAATGAAGGACAGAGAAGTGACAATGTATGACCTATGGACAGCTATGGTCAATGAAGGACGGATAAGTGACAATGTATGACCTATGAACGGTTATGGTCAATGAAGGACAGATAAGTGACAATGTATGACCTATGAACGGTTATGGTCAATGAAGGACAGAGAAGTGACAATGTATGACCTATGAACGGTTATGGTCAATGAAGGACAGATAAGTGACAATGTATGACCTATGAACGGTTATGGTCAATGAAGGACAGAGAAGTGACAATGTATGACCTATGAACGGTTATGGTCAATGAAGGACAGAGAAGTGACAATGTATGACCTATGAACGGTTATGGTCAATGAAGGACAGATAAGTGACAATGTATGACCTATGGACAGCTATGGTCAATGAAGGACAGAGAAGTGACAATGTATGACCTATGAACGGTTATGGTCAATGAAGGACAGAGAAGTGACAATGTATGACCTATGAACGGTTATGGTCAATGAAGGACAGAGAAGTGACAATGTATGACCTATGAACGGTTATGGTCAATGAAGGACAGATAAGTGACAATGAATGTTCTATTGATGGTTATGGTCAATGAAGGACAGATATAGGTAACAATGAATGTTCTATAGATGGCTATGGTCAATGAAGGACAGATATAGGTAACAATGAATGTTCTATAGATGGCTATGGTCAATGAAGGACAGATAAGTGACAATGAATGTTCTATTGATGGTTATGGTCAATGAAGGACAGATATAGGTAACAATGAATGTTCTATAGATGGCTATGGTCAATAATGGGCAGATATATGTAGCAATGAATGTTCTATAGATGGTTATGGTCAATGAAGGACAGATAAGTGACAATGTATGACCTATGGACAGCTATGGTCAATGAAGGACAGAGAAGTGACAATGTATGACCTATGGACAGCTATGGTCAATGAAGGACAGATAAGTGACAATGTATGACCTATGAACGGTTATGGTCAATGAAGGACAGATAAGTGACAATGTATGACCTATGAACGGTTATGGTCAATGAAGGACAGAGAAGTGACAATGTATGACCTATGAACGGTTATGGTCAATGAAGGACAGATAAGTGACAATGTATGACCTATGAACGGTTATGGTCAATGAAGGACAGAGAAGTGACAATGTATGACCTATGAACGGTTATGGTCAATGAAGGACAGAGAAGTGACAATGTATGACCTATGAACGGTTATGGTCAATGAAGGACAGATAAGTGACAATGTATGTTCTATTGATGGTTATGGTCAGCTATGGTCAATGAAGGACAGAGAAGTGACAATGTATGACCTATGAACGGTTATGGTCAATGAAGGACAGAGAAGTGACAATGTATGACCTATGAACGGTTATGGTCAATGAAGGACAGAGAAGTGACAATGTATGACCTATGAACGGTTATGGTCAATGAAGGACAGATAAGTGACAATGAATGTTCTATTGATGGTTATGGTCAATGAAGGACAGATATAGGTAACAATGAATGTTCTATAGATGGCTATGGTCAATGAAGGACAGATATAGGTAACAATGAATGTTCTATAGATGGCTATGGTCAATGAAGGACAGAGAAGTGACAATAAATAACCTATGGACAGCTATGGTCAATGAAGGACAGAGAAGTGACAATAAATAACCTATGGACAGCTATGGTCAATGAAGGACAGAGAAGTGACAATGTATGACCTATGGACAGCTATGGTCAATGAAGGACAGAGAAGTGACAATAAATAACCTATGGACAGCTATGGTCAATGAAGGACAGAGAAGTGACAATAAATAACCTATGGACAGCTATGGTCAATGAAGGACAGAGAAGTGACAATAAATAACCTATGGACAGCTATGGTCAATGAAGGACAGAGAAGTGACAATAAATAACCTATGGACAGCTATGGTCAATGAAGGACAGAGAAGTGACAATAAATAACCTATGGACAGCTATGGTCAACGAAGGACAGAGAGGTTACAATGAATTTCCTTTGAACAGCTATGGTCAATGAAGGACCAAAGTGGCAATGAGATGGCATCCATATAGAAAGTAGCAAGTGAGATCCTCATAACCCCCTGGGGAGTGAACCTCATGTTAATTATTAGCATCAGGACCCATCTTACTCAAGAGCTGGTTATCACTATCTCACTACCAAGAGTTACAAGTTTTTTCTCACTACCAAGAGTTACAAGTTTTTAGTTCTATTCATAGCGCTGTCTCGGGTAAAATAAATGGGACACATGCAGAGATGAAAGAATTATATATCAAAATCCAACATTTTGCTTTCTACAAAATTTAAATGAATTAATTTGGTAATACTTAAACAAAATATGCACTACATGTGATCAATTGGAAATCATTGAACTTTAATTCATTAATTCTAATTAGCAATGGAACACCAGCAGCAAATCTATAATTAGTTAGGGAGTTTTAATTGGAATGGATTACCTTGTTAAATATAATTGATGATATGTTCTAAATTCCTATAAAAATATATCTTATTTATTCACTTTAAACAGCTAAATATTGATACATTGATGATTTTTTTTTGATTTTTCAGACTGTGATGAAAGTGAGTACCAGTAATATTTTTTTTATCATAGGTTGTTTAAAATTATTCATAGTTTAATCACTTCATTTTTCTACCATTGAATGCTTTGAAGTCTGTAGACATTTTTTTTGTTTTTTTTTTTTAAAATAGCTATGATATAGTTTCTGATTATTAAAATACCTATGTATACATGATAGATCAAACTAATACTAAGGAATGATTAGACTAATCAGATACACATTTAATGTAGGTCAAAGGTCAAAGTGCAGACCAAGGTGACCTTGATATTTACCAGGTTTTTAGAAAGTGTCAAAATATATTACTGATTCACTCTTAGCTTTTATGAGTCAAAATGGTAGATATATAAAGATAAATACAATATCTTTAGAAATAAGTATGAGTGGCTGTCCAAGTTCAGAAATAAGTATGAGTGGCTGTCCGAGTTCACAGATTTGACCTCCTGTTCAGTAACTTACAGTACTAGATGTGTGTTACATCAACAGTCACAGAAATGTTGTTATTTTCCAGGAATAACTCGGACATTCTCCTAATCCAGAGATGCCCATGTGGCCGGAGCAGAGCCTACAAAATCAATACTACAGGACCAAACAACAAGGAATCTGAATTAGACTAGCCACTTGATTCTCCAGCTCAGATCAATGGTAGACAGAGAGAGCACACTATCTACAAATCCCTGAGGATTACACAAACAATGACAACTATATCTTAATGGTCACACCAATAACCCAGCCCTATGGGACAGAGCTGGAACGGCTAATGTCATCCAAAGTCAACACAAGCAATAAGACCTGTAGAAGAATAACACAGTATCCTTTGACAACCTAGGTCAAATGTTTTGGGATGAAAATCAATAAAAAAAACTTCAGCAATATTTTTTTCACATTTACGTTCTAAAACTGTTCAAAGTTAATCAAAATATTTCCTTCAAGCATTGTCACATACAATCAAATATACCAGTTTTTATATTTCCTTCTATTCCACAGAATGTTGGTGAATACTTCAATCATTTTGAAGACTTCACAATTTTCCATTAACCAATTACTTAATGAATACCACAAAATGCCGAAGGCCATTTGCAAACTGTTCAGAAAACAGTTTATACCATTTGGAAATTAAGAAGTCAGTTTTTGAGGTTAATTAAGTAAGGATAATAAAGACAACCAGACCGCTTGATTACCACATATATTGTCAACTCTACCTGAGGTGATGCTTAGTAATTCAATGTCAGTGTTCCACCTGATGTCCCTAACTTAAATCAACATTATATACATGTATATGTTCCAATATATGGAACTTGGAAATGCTGATTGGTTAATCTTGTCAGCCTTTAATTTCAGCATGCTTATGCCTTTTATAAAACTTAACTTTTCCATATTTAATAAGTCATTTAAGGATTAAAATCATATTTGACCAATGTGACCTTGAGTGAAGGTCAGAATCAGTCCATTAAACAAATCTAATAGTCCTCCATATCTGTGTCCACATGCCCATATCTGAAGGCTGGTCTACAGATCTACCATTTATTGAGAATGTAAATTTCATATAGAATCTAATTCACATTGCATACTGTAAGCTCTGTATATAATGTACTCAAACAACATTGACAAAACATTTTGGTACAGAAATTAAAACAGAATCTACTGCAAGCCACAATGCATGTGTTGTGAGTAATGTGTTTGAATGCCTGGAACACATTGATTATCTCCCCTGTAACATCACAGCCTAAATCCTATCTTTTATTTGGGAGTTACTTCCCCTACCACTGCATTTATAAAGAAGTTGACATTGATTCATGGGTTTTTGCCATGAACAATCACCATAAAATAGTTTTGTATTTTCCCCTTTTCAATCCTTTTTCAATTATTCTTTTTTTCTATCTTTTTCTTTTTTTTCAACTTGTCTTATTAAACTGCTTTGCTTAAAGATGCTCCACCGCCAAGAAATGGTATTTTTTCTCTATCTAAAACAGGAGCAGACAAATTAGTATTTTTCTTCAGTTACAAAAGTTACTTACTTTACACCATTACCATCATTGAAAAGTTTGAGCTACCAATTTTAATTCAAGATAAAAACATTAAAAAATAAAATTGCGTCCTGAAAAAAGTCCATGGCATTATGCCCTATATGAAATAAAGTACTTATTGCGCGTGCACCAAAAGCAAAACACGGGATTTCAACCCATGTTATGATATCATTGATATATTAACGAACAGACAATTGCTTCTCTTTGTTTTAATTCAATTGAATGAACAAACGAACGGACGATTGATCGAAGGAAGGAATTAACGCAATCATGAAGAAACAAGAGGCCCAAAGGGCCTTAACGGTCATCTGACTACCTTGGCAATAGTAAAATTAATTATATATGGTGTCACTTTGTCAGGACCATGTCAGGATCATATTCAATTTCTTTCAAGAAATTTTATTTCAAACAAGAGGCCCAAGGAAAGAAGTTCAAAATGTATTTTCAAGACGGTGGCTGTGGTGGCCATCTTGGATTTCAGATCGACCCGAAAAGTAACAATCTTGGATTTCAGATCGACCCGAAAAGTAACAACACTTTGTCGGGACCATGTCAGGATCATTCCATACAAGTTTCAGCCAAATCGCACCAGTAGAACTTGAGAAGAAGTAAAAAATGTGTTTTCAAGATGGCGGCTGTGGTGGCCATCTTGGATTTTGGATTGACCCGAAAAATAATACTTTGTCAGGACCATTTCAGGATCATTTCATGCAAGTTTCAGCCAAATCGCACCGATAGAAGTTGAGAAGTTCAAAATGTGTTTTCAAGATGGCAGCTGTGGTGGCAATCTTGGATTTTGGATCGACCCGAAAAATAACAACACTTTTTCGGGACTATGTCAGGATCATTTCATGCAAGTTTCAGCCAAATTGCACCGGTAGCACTTGAGAAGAAGTTCAAAATGTGTTTTCAAGATGGCAGCTGTGGCGGCCATCTTGGATTTTGGATCGACCTGAAAAATAACAACACTTTGTCGGGACCATGTCAGGATCATTTCATGCAAGTTTCAGCCAAATCGCACCGGTAGAACTTGAGAAGAAGTTCAAAATGGGTTTTCAAGATGGCGGCTGTGGCGGCCATCTTGGATTTCGGACTAACCCGAAAAATAATATCACTTGGTCAGGACCACCTCAGGATCATTTCAGATAAGTTTCAGCTCAATCCCACTGGTCAAACTTAAGAAGAAAATTGAAATGTGAAAAGTTTACGGACGGCGCACAGCGGACGGCGCACGACGACAGACGAAGCATGATGGCTATAGGTCATCCTAACCCTTCAGGTCAGATGACCTAAAAAATAACTACCAAACACACAAAAGAAACATGAGATCCCAGAGGGATCCTGGCGCCCACCAAAGAATGATCTACATCTGACAATGGAAAGATGGATCTTTACTCTGCTTTTCAAACTTTTACTATATTTACTACATACAAATTTGAGAAAAATCTTTTCAGTACTTTCTGAGATATTTAACAGTAACAAAGGTCAATTATCCAAATCCAAGATGACTACCTGTCAGCTATCTTTTTGACCGATCAGTTTGAAAATGCAATATGCACAACTAAGGTCCTAGGGGAACCTCCCAATGAAATTTGAGACAGATGTTGACCAATCAGTCCAAAAATGTAATATGCACAACTAGGGCCCTAGGGGAACCAACATATACAATTTGAGAATGATTGCTTCAGTACTTTCTAAGAAATAGAGGTAACAAGCTTCAACTATCAAAATCCAAGTTGGCTGCCTGGTGGCCATCTTGTTGACTGATCGGTCCCAAAATGCAGTATCCACAACTGGGCCCTAGGGGAACCTACATATCAAACTTGAAAAAGATCCCGAGAAATAGCAGTATTAAGAATTATTATCGGACAGACGGACGGACGGACGGATGGAAGGTGATTTGAATAAGCCCACCATCTGATGATGGTGGGCTAAAAACATGCAACTTCAAACATGGTTATTTACTTACAGTTCAGTGACAATAGGTAGTAAGTGGGGGACTTACCTGTAGCATCTGGCACTGTGAGGCTACTGCTTGTGGTAGAGTGGCTTTCCTTAGTCGTCAGTGTAAGGTACTGCTTCTGTGATTCCTGATTATACAGATTAACATCATTGTCACTGAAACTAAACAGACTTGGTACTCTCTCCGGGGTATTGTGTTTACTGGTTTCACTGGCAGTCTCTATAGAGAACACAGGATTGGTGAAGCCATCCTGGACAAACACTGCCTCCAAGTCATCACTGGGTCGGTTTGGATCAACAAGGCCGTCAGGATTGATGTGAATATTTGCATTGACAAAACCATCAGCATTAATAAAAATATTTTGATTGACATTCAAACTGATGTCTGGTTTTGTGAGTTCATCAATGTCCTGTTTTTTGTCAGGTTTGGGATGTTCATTAGGAATGATTGTGACAATTTTGGACCCATCAGGTTGAATTACCTCCCCTTGAGTGGAGAAGACTGGGTTGATGATGCCATCACTAAGGGAGTCCTTTTTCTGCTCATTAGTGATGAGGTCCTCATGGGAGGCTGTACTAGGGGTCGAGGCATGAGTCACCTCTATTTGGATGTCAGCAGGAGCTGGAATTTTCGTGATATCCTCCTTCAGGATGTCTCCCACTTTTCTATTTTTTGTTTCCTTTGACACATTGCTGCCCCCAGGTGCAGTATCTTTTTTGTTTACTTCTTTCAGGACACTGCTATCACCAACTTTGTTCACCTTTTTCAGCATCTTGTCCTTAAGAATTGAAATTAATAAAATAAAAATGTTTTTAGTATTTAGCTATTGATTAGATTATAAAATGATTATCAAAGTCTGAAGTGATGAATATCAGGTACATTCTGTAACACAGAAATATGTCCCTAAATCGTTTCTATGACATTATTTTGTTTTAGTGTCAAACATTGTGGAAATTTTCTTTAGGACCAATTTTTTCTTTTTTTTTTTTATTATTTTTTTTTTTAATTTTTTTTTTCCATTTTTTGCATATAACACATTTACAAATATATGGGACATCAACATAAACTTGACATGACATATGCATTACATTTCTACCAGAAGAAAAAAAAGCACATAAGAGACATAAAATAGGATGCTGAGTAAGATGAATTTGAAAATTACTATATTTGATAAATCAGTTTTGTCGGCTATTAATCTTAAGGAAAAAAAAAAAAAACATATTTGTATGTGTATTTTGATTGATTTATGAACAACTTTTAGTAATAATAATGCTGGTAAGGGGAGGTAACCCAGATTCACTTTACTCAGCAGCTATAAAGACGGGAACAGAACAAAAACAAAAAAATGTCATACATACTACACAATAATGAATAGGAACCTATAGATATAAGTATATATGTAGACAGCATATTGATTTTCAAAGCTAGAGATATCTAATAAACTAAAAAAAAATATAGCAACCAATATGTGAATTTAATACTACGCACTTGTAAATAGATAGAGAAATCATGAACTGAAGATGGTTTGCCAGCCTTCGCATAATTTGTTCAAGTGATCCATACTAATATTTTTCTGTGCAATTGTTTTTTCAATATTAAATCGATATATCAAATATTTTTTAATATCACTGAAAGTAAGCTTATTACCTTTTCTGAAAGAAACATAGATAAGGTATTTTGAATGAAGTATTAAAAAATTTAGAGGAAAGTAAGTTTGATAACTGTTGCTTTTCCCGAATGAGATTGACATAAGATCTAGTTCTACATTTTTATCGATTGTATTTTTACTCCATCTAATTAGGTGTTGCCAAAGAATTTTAGTTTCATCACATTCCCAAAATAAATGTACGATGCTTTCAGTTTCTATTTTACATAAATTACATTTGTTGCAATTCTGTACTCCAATGTTTTTTAAGTACATAATTAGGGGAAGAATTCTGTGTTGCAGCCTATATTGGAACCATTGTATTAATTGTAGTGTCTTGTGTTATTTTGAAGATATTTGTGTATATGTTTTTCCAGTTTTCTATTTGAATGTTGGGATTTAAAAGCCATTTCAATTCTGCAGTGTTTATATTTTGTGTTGATTTTGTCAGATTTCTATATATATATCCTTACATCCCTTCTTGTTTTTTATAAGAATGTGTATATGATGTGGAATAAAAGGTCTATTGATAATGCAACTTGATTCTTTTTCAATTTTATTTAATCTCAAGGACCAATTTTAGTATTTAAATCTGACACCGAACTCTATACCTTGGCAATTACTGACACTACCGTGGAGATAAAGGTGCAAGGTATTGATCAGTCAATGATATAATCAATTTTCCAGGACACTGCTATGAAGCATGTACATGCATCCTGAAAGCCAGATCGTGAAAATTATAAAAGTGTCAAAATTCAATTTTCTTGTTTTTAGTTAAAATCGTGAATATTCATTAAAAGAAAGACATACATAGAGATCACAGAACACAACAGTACAAAGTAGGAGTTACAATGCTATTAATACCATTTCAGGAATGGTCACATCAGTAAATAAAGCCTGACCAGGTGCTGTGTGGAGTTCAGGTATTATGTTGATGCATATCCATGTCAGGTCAATTTCTTGTTTGGTTCGTATCTGAAATTCATAATTATGATATACAGACTCAACCATCTCAATATATTAGTAAGGAGATCAGTGAAAATGTGATGTATAGCCATGCATGTAGATCCGCAAAGGTGCATGTATATCAAAACTAAATTGCACCCATGGCTTTAATCCATACAATTTAGTAGAAAACATTTACCAAACTTTCCTTTGGGGTTCCTACCCTTTATCCCCAGAAGATCAAGCACCTTGTTGATAAAAATTATGATAAACCTGCAGGTATATTACCCAGGTATGTATTAGAGCAATATGAAAATGAAGTGTCCATTGAATTGGCTAGAACAGAACAAGTCATTCCTATAATATACATATATTGGAGTAGAAATGATGTTATCTTGTATAAAACACCATATAAATCCTTATTTTAACCCCACAATATCAGTTGATCACTAACTGAAATAAGTCTCACTGACTATACATGAACATTTCCCAATCCTGATGATTATTCCACAGCTTGTCTCTGTACAGTGATGACAGCTAGAGTACAAGTCAATTACCATAAGGATTAGTGCTGACATTGCTCTGTATAATCTGTTACATTGTCAGGAAACTGTGACAGAGCAGCTAACCTACAGATAGATGTCAACTTGATGATACAGACAGTGTCCTGCTCATAGGTGTCTAAATCCCAAGGAGAGTCGCCTCTCAATGTACCCCATTATAAACCATATTGGACAGTGTATATATAAATAGGTTATGTCATAGAAATCATAGACCTATAATCAAGATGAACTCTAAAATCATTAATCTCATTTATAAAAGGTACAGAAATGTGTAGAGGGGGAATTAGGTATACTTTTGTGAATTATTGAAATCAACATGAACGTGTGTATAAAGTTATTTAATGGATTTAATGGAAAATAATGGACGCAGGCTAGAAGCCTCTATGTCCATATCATAAGACATAATATAAACTAATTATATTGTCACTGGTATATCAGTATATATAAGTACTCAATAAAATTATTTATCAGTAATTATTATAGATATTGTCCTTCATATGGTTATCTAGCAGTATCTCAAAATCTTTAGTAGTCTCTGCATTAACGACAGTCTCTGGTAGACAATTCCAGGTATCAACTACCCTAAACGTGAAAGAGTTTTTCCTTAGCTCCGTGTTGCAACGTTGTTTATACAGCTTAAATGTATGGCCTCGAGTTCTTTCGTTCGTATCATAAACAAATATGTTAGAGGTAACTCTCTCGTCAAATTTTTTGTTTACAATCTTAAAAACGTTTATTAAATCCCCTCTAATCCTGCGATGTTTAAGTGTTGGGAGTTTCAGTTTTTTTTAATCGCTCTTCGTATGTCAGATCTTTAAATCCTGGTAGAAGCTTGGTAGCTCTCCGTTTTCTATCATCTTTAAGTTTATATGGGCTCCATGCGCTGGCTGCATCTTCCAAGTGCGGTCTTACCAGTGCCTTAAATAACTGTTTAAACATTGTTTTGTCCAGATATGTAAACAATCTTCTGATAATGCCGAGGACTTAGTTTGCTTTATTTATAGAATTTTGAATATGGGTCCGAAAGTCCAAATTGGCATCTACCGTTACTCCTATGTCTTTTTCGCTGACGATTTTTTCCAGTGTGACTTCTCCAGATTGGTTCGTGAGACGATATGTTCTGTTATTATTTGGCAATCCCTTAACTTGCAGTACCTTGCATTTATTCGAATGAAATAATTGTATACCATAACTGTAGAGTTTGTGTATTAGACGGCGATGGGGTACCTTGTCAAACGCTTTCATAAATTCCATATAGATGACATCAGTGTGTGTTTTGGGAGGCTTGTACATTTGTGTTCATATCCCTATTTATAGTGTAAAAAGAGCAGGTAGGTGTGGCTCTGTTACTCAGTCGACGGAGCATGCTTCTTTGGCTCAGTCAGTAGAGCCTTAGCTTTTCACACTGGACCCAGGTTCGATTCCTGGTTGGGGTACTCAACAGGAATCTTATGTGTGTTTTTCCCGGTTCTTCTACAATAAAGTGAACAGTCATAAGCTTACTGCACAGGCCACTCAGCAAGACAGCCCACCTGGTTACTAGGCACTGTAGTTTGATACTAGTATACTACCTACGTGACTTGGTCTTTTGCTTCTTGGTCACTTTGTCTCATTAAAACACTTAACAGGACAATCAAACCAGGTCATGTTATGCTGATTACGAGTGATTTTAATACCTTACAAACTAATTCAAATTGAAAAATTATATCTTTTCAATCTGAACTCTTTGATAATTTTAGTACATGTAGTTGGTTGATTGGTTGAGATTAATGTCCTAATATTGGCCTTAACCGTTGACAGTGACGTACTTGCTGCACAACTTGCGCAATACCTATTGCATACTGGGTTACAATATAATGCTAGACGCGAGTTGATTGGTTGGTGGGTGTGGCTTATATTGTGTGATATATGTGACTCACATGTGATAGATCTATCCTGAAATCATCGAATATTACAGAACTGAAGGGCGAGTCCATACTTTATATTACCTGCAGTTTTTACAACAGATGTTTCTTCAAAGAAGTGCAATTGTTCTGGAATTAATTCAATAGCCTGACAATAATGCGATCCATGTTTCAGTTGGGAAAGACTGGATAACTTTTTGCGTCATCGCTAATTAATGTGTCTCTACTGGCCGATGGAACCATTTGTGCCGTACGAACATTCCTCTTCAATAAACGGGTCATTATTCCATGACAGTTATTTGACGGTTGCTTCACTTTCTCAAATTCTATAAAATGACTTTGTTGGTAATTTTGCTTGGGTTCCAATGAACAGGTGACGGGGTCAATTGTCCCTCGTTCAGTCACATTCTTTATAATCTTGTGACAACCTCTTCAAACCACTTGTTTTTACTGATCTTGTGAAAAGATAATCCTTTAAAATGAAGATCAAGTATTTCATGACAAAGTTTACTGTCCGTCAGTACCACAAGGTATTACATCATTTATTTTGTCAACGGTTAGCCGACACGACAGGAACAGATAACATCATTCAGGAACGGCGTTTTCTGTATGGAACATGCGGTGTAATAAATATAAACTTTATTTATTTTACATCGATTGAAAAAAAAATTATGCAACTTATATAAATCACTCTCGATGGCCCGGATGTAAGCGCGTGAGGGGTCTTAGTGTGGGAAGAAACCGGAGTGCCAGGAGAAAATCCACGTACTCGTGCAGGTGACCCCTGACCTTTGCACGCCCATGCCTGGCTGGCTAGGTGAAAGGCGAGCGCTTTAACCACTACACCATCTGATCACCCAATAACGCTGTGTAGATGTCTGTATGTTTTGGGAGGCTGCTGTATATTCTTGTTGTGTTTCTTTGTAATTGAGGAATTCTTACCATTTTCATAGTATATTATTAAAATGAATAATGGGGCAAAGAAAATCTGTCTAAATGCATGTATTGGCCTTCCAAAAGTCCTTACATATGATATCAAAACTACAGTCAAGTTCTACTATTTCTGGCCAGTTTTGACCATTGAAAATATGGAAATGCCCCATAAAAATTTTGCACAGTTCTAAAAATCACTTTGCCTATCTCTTGGAAAGCGAGGCTGTGTTTCACCATGGAGTGTCATGGACATAGCAAGCAGGGAGGACTTTTTTGGATTCCTGTAATAGAAATTAAGTTTTTCGCATGCAGAGCGAATTTTACTGGATTTTTTTTATCTATTTCATAAGAAATACTGGATATATTTAAACCATTTTACCGACATAAGCCTTCCTTTGCCCAACTATTCACAGTAAGTGATGTTTATTTAAAAAAAACTTTTATTTCTGAAAAGCCATATTCATTAGGTGAATTACAAGAAAAAGTACATAGTCCCTCTCAGTGAATTAAGGATGCATGCCGAAGTACTGTGTACATAAGTTAACAATATAAAAAATAAATCATGTAGATTCATGTTGCAATGTTTACCAACACAAAAGAGTGATCAAACATGCCCTACATACCCTTTGAAGGTTTTGATTAGAACAAAGAACATATTTTATTACATCCTCATGTTTGAGTATGCTGCATTCTACTTGGTCGCAATGCATCTACTTCGGCATCTGAAACGCCTGCATGACCAAATAAGGTTAATTACCCTAATTCCACTAACTCTGTCAATAGTAACGTCATTGTCTACAGACTATGGTCTAAATAACTACATTTTGTATAGGTACAGACATGAATTCTGATCAGGTCAGGAAACACATGATCCTGTTTTAAAAATAAACTTTATTTATTTTACAACGATTGTGAAACAAGTTATAGAAAATGGATATGCAGAACTAGGGATCGAGAAGACCTACAAACTTAATTTGCGAAATACCTCTTCATTTATGTTTTGAGAAAGTGTTAAAATTAAAGATAGCTGCTTTTCAGCTATGTTGTCTCCTAATCATTCACAAAATCAAATTTGCAGAATTAATGGGACCGAGAAAAATCTATACATATGAAATTCCAGAAAGATCTCTTCAGGGAAGCCTTATACATATTAAATTTGAGACATCTCTTCAGTAGTGTTATCAAATTTCACTATCAAAATACAAGTTGGCTGCCTGTTTACCATCTCTTTCTGTTCAACTGCACAATTTAATATGCACAACTAGGACCAAAGGGGCCCCAATGTTTGAAAGTTGACACAAATCTCCTAAAAACTTTCTGAGAAATATTGGTAACAATGTTTCAAATATCAGCATTCATCAAATGGCTGACTGTTGGTCATCTTATTAATTGATCCATCCCAAAATGTGACAAGCACAATTACAATGTAGGTCCTAGGAGAACCTAGGTGATGTTTCAATAGAGACATTGAATGATGTTATGCAGTGTTTTGAAAAATAATCCTTACATAAGTCAATGGAATCATACATTAAACATATTTTATTTAGTGGTAGTTTCAACATGAGATCCTAGAGGGATCTTAAAGCCCACAATTACTAGATCTTTATCAGTCAAATAAAAGATGGATCTTTTCTCTTCTTTACTTTTCCATTTAAAACCTATGATAAATGTGGACTTTACACTAAACTATAATGTCAAAAATTCAAGATGGATATGTGTCTGATTTTGTATTTTTCCATCACTAAATGAGGTTCATTAATTATTTTTAAATAAGGACCAAGGAGAACTTTTACTTGTAATAATGAGAAAAATCCTTGAAGCATTTTCTAAGAAATAGCAGAATCAAACTTCAGCTGTCAAAATTGTTCCTTGTCCCAATTTTTCGAAACAAAAGTATAGACTTCAGTCGAAACTTAAGTTTTTTTCCTCATGTAACTTACTGATATCTGAAATATCTTGACTTAAAGTAAGCCAATAATTTCCAATCTGAGAGTAACAGTAACAGACAAATTCCATTGTTGAAATTCTAGATGACTGCCTGTCCACCAGGACATTTAAAATCTGAGAAAGATCCCTTCAGTAGTTTCTGAGATATACATGTAGTGATAATAATTATCAACAAGAAATCCCAGGGGGATCTTGGCTCCCAATTAATTGGTCAATTAATTTTCGAGAATCAATCATGCCAAGAAACATACTAACATGGTGGCTTGATCGAGATAAAAAAATTCAATTGGACATTTCAAAGGGCTGTGTTGAGCAAATGGATGGTATATAGAAACTTACATACAGGTTTTCTACCTATACTTTCATTCTTATGAAGCTTGACATGAAGTGGTTTTTGAGAAACCCATTAGAGCCCTGACGTGTTTATTGGAAGAAGTTACGATGTCCAAGGCGTTGAAATCCGGCTATTTTCCAATGTGTCAGCATACCGATACCTATAGTGATATTTATACGGCTTTATATATATTGTATCATACTCGTATATTAAATTAATGCTAAATTATCTGTCTGTCGATTGAGAATATTCCTATTGTTACATTTATACAATTGTTAATAATCTTACTTTTTCTGCTATTGGTTAGTAAATATTTACATTTTTACTGCAGTCCCACTATGTAACCTCACCAAGCGCAGTTTGCATTCATATAGTCTATGAACCACAACTGCTTATTATTACATCATTATCATTGTGACGTCACAATTGTCGTACCAGCAATCACTGAAAATAGCTGTTCAAATGACTGTTCCATCCTTGACAATAACGAAAGATTATATATGCAAAATACTTTATCAACAAAAAAGGATTCCAACAATAATGAAATTACGAATATATTATTTTAAGCAACCAGAAGTCCATAGTACGCATTAAGAGTACACAAAGACATTGTTTGAAGAAACCATCTTTACAAGCTAGCCTCAGCTTACCAATGATGTCAACTGAGCGAATACTGAGTGAATCATAAAACTGTAACCAAATGTAAATATAAGCATTGAACGTCTTTCAGTTGGCATTCATAGCCCATAGGAATGCTAAATGAACAGAGGCAAATTCAACATGAACACGCGTCATGAAATTTGACACAGTATTACATAGAGAAATATCTATAGAGCCAAACGCCTGTGGTCAGACAATGGAAAGAGGAATCCTTTCTCTGCATTTCTTTTTTCCCTTTTCCTTTGAAATATTGAACACACATCAAGAAGCTTCACATTCATTATGCTTAGCAAAAACACACTTCTCAAATTTTATATGACCAATGTCTGTCATGGTGTGCTTTGATCAATTACAAAATGGATATGCAGAACCTCAGGACGTGATCAAGATTTTAAGACATCGCCAGTATACTTTCTAAGAAAGTGACAAAATGCAAGACAACTGCTTATCATTCCTGTTGAGAATCATTTTCATTCACAAAATGCAAATGGCAATTTATAGGGACAAGAAAATACCTACCTGCTACATGGAACTTCAAAGAGATCCCTTTGGTACTTTCTGAGAAATAGCAGTATTGAGTAACAAACTTCAATTATTGAAAGCCATGATATGGCTGCTGTCAGCCATCTTGTTGTTAGAAACTTGAGAAAGATCCACCAAGGGGAAATCTGAAAGAAAATATACCTTAAATCAGCACTTTCTGTGAAATAGATAGAGTTAGCAAGCTTCAATTGTCCAAAATCAAGATGGCTGATTTTTAACCATCTTGAAAATTTGGATTATTTGTTATCATATGCATAACTAGGCACCAAGGGAAACCAACAGATGAAATTTGAGAGATCTCTTCAGTTCATTCTGAGAAATAGCAATAACAAACTTCAACAAATTGAAGATGCATGGCTGCCTGTTTTTTTGGGGGCCACAGTGGCCGAGTGGTTTAGATGTCCTGACATATTACCACAAGCCCTCCACTTCTGAGATGCGAGTTCCGATCCCATGTGGGGCAGTTGCCAGGTACTGACCGCTGGTCCGTGATTTTTCTACAGTTACCCCCCTTTTCCTCCACCTGGCAGTCGTCCTTACATGATCCTGACTGTTAATAAGACGTTAAACTAATAAAACCTAAACCCCACCTGTTGGCCATCTTTATTTTTGGATTGATCCCAAAATGCACTATGTGCAACTGAGGTCCTATGGGAATCTACATATGTAGGTAATTTGTGAGAGATCCCTTCAATACTTTCTGAGAAATAGTGTTAACAAAACCTAGCTGTTTATGGCTGGAGTGAGGGACAGTAAGACTGACAGGTAGAGGACAGACCACAGACCAAAGTCCCAAAATGAAAATACTGTAATTAGAGCCCAAAGAAAGTCTACATATGAAATTTGAGACAAATCTCTTCAGTACTTTCTAAGAAATACTGTAGATGTACTTGTAGCAATGTCCAACCATCTACATCCAAGATGGCTGCCTGTTTGTTTTTTTGTTTTTTTTTTTCATTTTTTTCCCCCTGAGATAATATCAAGGGGATTGAGGATAATTGAATGTAATTTGTGATGTTCTTCTACAGTACTCCATTGGACACTGTTCTTTAATGATATCTTTAAAGACATATGAATTGTCAATACACAAAACAAAGACATCAAATCTGTAGTAGATATTCCAATCCCTTGGGCTAGATTTGTATATTTATAACTCAACATCTCAGCACAATCAATATTTAATACATCAAATATACTGATAAGTGAGGCCAACTGTAATACAGGAGACCCAGAGGGCCTGTATCGCTCATCTGTTGTTTTTTTTTTTTACTAATTATCACAAAAACCTCAATAAATAACAAAATTGACTCAACAATTTGTTTAATTTTGAATCCTAACCACAGAATGATGCTATTTAATATCATATGACTATAAGTGTTATTCAAAGTTTCAGAGAAGAAGTTGTTTATATGAACATCACCATATTGACCTTTTTGGCCCTGCCCCTCAAGTCCCCTGGAGGTCAGCCCCAGCATTGATTTCCACAATTTTGAATCCCCTCAGTAAAAAGGATGCTACCATTGCATTATGAGTGCTATCCAATGCTTAGTTTCAAAGAAGTCATTTATATTAAAATAGCCTAATTGACCCCTTTAAGACCCACCCCTCAGGCCCCCAGGGGGGGTCAGCTCCACCATTTGTACAATTTTGAATCTCCACCCAGTAAGGATGCTACCATTGCATTATGGGTGCTCCCATGCTTAGTTTCAGAGAAGAAATCGTTTATATGAAAATAGCCAAATTGACCCCTTTTGGCCCCACCCCTCAGGTTCTAGGGGGTCAGCATAACCATTTGTACAATTTTCAGTCGGTACCCAATAGGGATGATACCATTAAATTTTGTTGAATTCAACCAGTGGTTATGGAGAAGTAAATTGTTGATGGACGGACAGACGCCGAACACCACGGTATTGCATAAGCTCACCTTGTTCCTTTGGACCAGGTGAGCAAAAAATGGGTGTTCTCAAACTAGTTTATGAGATATTTGAGCTTGAAATATACCATCTGTGCAAATTTGCAGGCCGATAATAACAAAATTCATGAAATTATGTTTTCTTTAAAATTTGGGTGAATGCAGTCTCAATAATATAGATTTTTTGTCCTAAAATTTTGAACGGTAAAACAATATACAATATACAAAAGTATTGTACTTTTTCCAATGCTAACTAATTGTCGTTATTTCCCAGGACCGTTTCTGTAAATAATCATGTTTTGCGATATTTTCACCCCTTAAATGAATAGGCAAAATAGGAAATGAAAACCCATGTCAATTTCACAAGCTTGAAGTTTGAAACTCACATCCCTACCCCAATTTCATCCAGTGCTAAGTTGGGTCATATTTGACTTTTTTTTTGAAAATCATGACACAAAAAAACAAAAAAACATTTCACATCAGTTCATATGTTATGTGATATTATATCTGGTTTATGTCTGTTTATTTTCATGATTTTCTCCTTTTGTGTTTTAAGGAAATCCATATGTGATTTTTTTTAAATTCTGGAATTTTGGTCCAGACGGGTCACCTCTAATCATTTATTGAGACGAACATTACTTCAGGTGTTTGAAAATCTATTCCCATTTACCACAGGGACCACAAAAAACCTATGAGATATCATCAAATTTTCACTTCATTGTTTTTATTTGATTTATTTTATGATTTTAAACATTCAATATTATATGTAGACAAGTAGAATGTCGTAGTATATCGGAAACCATTCTAATTCAAAACAACAGTATGGACCTACCATAAATTCTAAAATAGGTTGGCGACACATTCAGGGTTGCAAAATTTTCAGAATCCCAAATGTTGGAGATCTCCCTCCACTAGCTTTTCGAATGTGGGAGATTTTGACATTGGCCATTTTATTTTAATGATAAAATTCTCACACAAATATGAAATTCATAATCTCTCAGCTGGTTTATTATACAAAGAGCGATCTTACCATTAATATCATGGTAAAAGTATACTGATGCTATAAAATGGATTCCTTTAGACCAAAGGACCTTATTTGATTCAACATTTTGCCATTTCACTTTTTTATAGTAGTTTAAGTTTTATAGTTCATCATTCCAAACAGAGATGCCTGTTGTATATAAAAACAAAAAACACAGGTGGACATGACATCATAGATGAGGCAAGCAAGAGACAGTTATTATTTAACGATACCTGTATCAACCCTATTCTATTTATACACCTTAAATGTGTGGTCACCATTTCAATATGATTTTGTCGTTGTTAACCTGAAATAAAATCATATTTATGACTTATTTTAGGACATATAAAAGTATGACTGGCTAATACTACAAACATGATAAAACATCAATCCTTATACATGTACACACACAAAACTATTATACCCCAGTGACCAATGCTTTAACACTCCACCTTTTGGTCTGCTCAGGCCCCTCATAGTACAGTTGTATCTGCCATAGTCTACATAGGTCATTAGTTTCTCCTCAAAGTCTGATATTACATCCTTAAATGACCACAGCTGTTACCCGTCATAAAACAGAAACATGTCAATGTTACTGCCTTGTACATCAAGCTTTTGTTTTAGTTGTATTACCATAAGCAAATTGTAGCATATGTAATTCCCTGTAGGTTTACTCCACTGTGTACAGATTAAAATCATTGCAAGCCTTTTTTTGATATTATACATTTGGTATAAAAAAGTTAATCCATCACAATATGAATTTTATTGACAACTGTTCCTTTGTTTCAATATTTAATGCATTTTCATGCCCAATTGAACACAAATAAAGATAAAATCAGAGAAACTCACCTGAAACAGAGCCCAGACCAATCCAATATTACCAAGAGGATAATGTCAACAGTAACGATATAAATATCTGAAGTTCTCACCTGTCAGGAAATGGAAAGCTTAGAAAGCACCACATTCACATAAAATGCTCCCTACATAACCCATTTCTTGGTCAAGCCTCCTCACCTTACAGCCAACCAACACTTACTTTTGATCACCAGATCACTGAAAATCCATGAGATTATCAATGCAGAATTTCAAGCAATCCAATCTGTTGCCATGGTAACAAGTGTTGTGATGAATGGATACGAGGAATTGATTTTTGGCTGTATGTGTAATTATAGCGATTTCCATACTGTCACTATATCTACCTGACTTAAAACTGATTGGATACTGACAAAACATTGATTTTGTTGATCCATGGACTAGATACGGCCATCTCCACGGTGATCGCTCGTGATGAGGACAAAAGATTAACAAAAGATTAATGAAGACAGTTTACAGGTAGTGAATTATGTAGATACTCTCAGCAGTGTTAATTGACCCATATAATCTTCGAGGCCATTTATCACTTCCCTCACAACTATACATGTCTATGCCTAGTCAATACAATCATTAGTTACTCTATTTAACACTAATAGAGGCTGCATGTACAGTCTACAATGACTACAATTTAAAGATCTGTAGGATTGGGACTTCCTGAAGTAAAAGATATATAATTCTTTATTAGTAAACCTTTAAAAATAGTGTCATTTTTATCTCCACTTTTTTATTTTACAGAATAAATTGAAACAAGATAGTTTGAATTGTGAAAAATTACATATTGGATTTGACCAATGACCTAACCATACCAATATTTTCTAACTGATGAGTCTGTCTTCACTTTCAGAATGTCAAAGAAAAGATCCTAGACAATTTCCACTAAGCAAACATTTTCAGCATTTTTATCTCAAATGAGATTTTAACAATACAATGTCAAGGAAAAACATTCAATAAAAAAATCAATTTATTTAAATGAATGTTTTTCACACTACAAACATTAGCAGGCCATACTTATAAAAAATGTCCTAGATTACACATTAGGCCTGCCACTCACACCGGATATAATCTTCACACTGATCATACATCCAGATAGAGAATTTATTGTTAAAATATAACAAACACCAGCAGTGTACCTGTTAGGAATTTAGAAATCAACATAATCTTTCACTTGTAGTATATATATGATGAAATCCATTAAAGTTATATGTGCCGTAACTGGGCAAAAATTTTGACATGTCAGTTTTTCTTCAGTTATCTATTAAAGATGCTCCACCGCCGAAAGAGCATAAATGATGTTAATCATTTGAACAATAATTGGTTTTTAATCGTGTATATATATGCCTAATTAACACAAAATATAATATAAAATGATATATTTCGCCTTTGGTGCATGCGCAATCAGTACTTCATTCCATATAGGATATAGTGTCACGGAATTTTTTCGGGATGCAATTAATTATTTTTCATATTTTTAACTTGAAGTAAAATCAGAAGCTCAAACTTTTCAATGGTGGTAATGGTGTAAAGTAAGTAACTTTTGTAACTGGAGAAAAATACAAAATCGTCTGCTCCTTGTATTTATAGTGAAAAAATACCATTTGTCAGCGGTGGAGCATCTTTAAAAACCATGAGGTTTGATAAATTAAGCTGTGAAAATCATTCCAATGGCCAGACAAACATATATGATATGCTATTAATGTTAGTAACACAGAAATTGTGGAAAATTCTTAGTTTTTATACCTTATGTATGTTTAGATGGAGACATACCTGCAGAAATCACCTTACAATTACTATGAACATTGTGAAAATGTGAAATGATATAATAGTCCACAATATGGCTACAGGGTCTGACCATATGTACTCATTTCACTGCACTGTAGATGTCAAATATAAAGATTTTTGTCAATACTACCAAAAACTATTTTTAGCCCTTATTTGTACTTGTACAATTAGTACAATTAAGACTTGTGCATTGAAAATATTGTAATTTTCAAAATGTTGGAAACTTTTGGTGATGAATAACATATTGAAAGCTCTTCTTGATTCATGAGTATGATATAACTTTTAAGCTCAACAGCCTATGATATTGTAATAGCTAGCACACTGACACAGATAAACCATCAGATTAATCAGAGAAAACAGTGATATTTAACAATTAGATTAGATTTCCTGTGATCATTCATCTAGTTGGCAAATCAACATGTCAACATTAACATAAGTACAATACAGAATTCCAAGGTATAGAAAATCTACCACTTTAATCAAAACTTATTTCAAATGTGTGTGTGGGGGGGGGATTTTACACTTAAAGTCGAAAATATCTGTAAAACCTAAATCTCCCTGACTCCATAATATCAAAGCAAGACAAGATGGGAAAACGATTGGGGGTGGGGGCAGGGAGAAGGGTTATAATGACTGGGGTTGGGGTGGTGGGGAGGGGCATGATCAGGAAGAAGGGGGCTGAGAGGTCAGTCACAAGCTCCCTATTCTATGGTTGGGGGGGGGGGCATAAAAATAACATTCATAATTGTCTTCTTGCAAAATGTATTTCATCAAATTGTTTACCAATCCTATTACTCTAACTTGATATATACAGTATTATATAGCAGGGACTATTGATATTGGGGCCGCGGTGGCCGAGTGGTTAAGATGTACCGACATATTACCACATGCCCTCCACCTCTGGGTCGCGAGTTCGAATCCCATGTGGGGCAGTTGCCAGGTACTGACCGCTGGTCGGTGGTTTTTCTCCGGGTACTCCGGCTTTCCTCCACCAACAAACCTGGCACGTCCTTAAATGACCCTGGCTGTTAATGGGACGTTAAACTAATCAAACTATTGATATTGGAAATCTGGTAACTGTTGGATACCAATACTAAATGCATTATTTGTATCTACATTTCCATAATACTTTCCTACTAGCAGATGTGATTAGATGAAATGTAATATGGTACCCATGTATGGTTTTATGAATGGTCATGAGATAGAATTCCCAATCCATTTTGTCATGTACATCCTGAAAGTTTTAGGTGGTTTTTTTTTATATAATTTCAATTCTTTTACTCCAGAAAATAATAATTTGTATAATGAACTTATGTGAAATATTAAATTGTTTTATTTGTAATGATGTTACCAGGTTTCCAACTGTTTCACAGGTTGCAGATATTTCTATAGCTATAATTTATATAAATTTAGTATAGAACAACATAAAATTTCCTCCAAAATAAATAAGCAAACTCTTCACAGGCAGTATGACAATATATTTGGTACAAATAAGTACTAGTATGAGTTTTTTATCACTATCCAAAAATCAACCAATATTACCTCAATGTGGATGCAAGGTTTCAGATGAAGCAGTTACAAATGAAAATGTGGGAACTAGCAGACAATTCTGATATTCAATCTTGTTTGCATTAAAATTAGGAAATCACAAATGATTGCATGATTACGATAAAAAAATAAATAAATAAAATCACTAATCATTGGCGATACAAAACACATGCTGTATATTTTTTTCACAATCTATCATCCAGTTTTTATACATCTTACCTGGTGAACAGTGTTACGTCCACAAGTCACTAACTAATCAATAAGATGCCATCTTCTTTATCACCGTGACGCTGATGCAAACTCTTCTAATGCCTATCAAAAGCAAATGAACGCCAGTAAAAAGTAAATTACTCCATCATCACATCTCGGATAGCATTCATCACACCTAGTAATGTACTATCTGATTTAGAAGTGTCAATAACAAGGAAAGTTTTTGTTTACCTTGCTATTGTTTGTATCTCATGAATCTATCTACCTGTAGGGCCTGTTTACCTGCCTATTTACCTGCTAATGCTGTGACGACCACAGACGATATGTCACTGTAGCCCCTGGTCCACATTAGATCCAGCTGCATAAGGACTTAGCAATCAATACCCAGTAATGGCATCATTATGATGAAACGGAGATTAGCATAAATCACTATATGATGTTCAGGGTTATAAATACATCAGGGAGGAAATAATGACAAATTCAATTTCAAATGTACCTGGTTATATAAAACTGTACAAGTCTAAAATATGAAGCAATCATTCCTAGATCTACTGATCAATAATCACTTTGAGACAACACACCTTGGCTAAACCCCAAAGACATGAACAGCTTTAATAGTCACTGGAGAGAAATAAAAGTCCTGATGTTGGGGTTGTTCGGAGTTCACTGTTTGGAGTACTTCATTTACAAGATAGGGTAATTAGGAATTATTAAGGCTGGAATGTTTTCTATTAACTTTATTATAATATTTATACAATAAAGGGGTATTTCTTTGTTTTAGACAGTTTTAGGGTTCTGAAATATTAGAAAGTAAATAGGAAATAAAATGTAAAATAATTCCATTTATATAATAATGATAATTGGGTGGTCTATAAAGACCACTCAAGAAATATGGGAAAATAGTCTTTTAGCCAGGTGGTCTTGATACAGAGGTGGTCATTACCAGGCTCTACTGAACATGTATTTTCCTAACAGTATAAAAAGAAGGCCCAAAATGTATTAATTTGTGTTGACTGAAACTTAATTTTACATGTAGTTATTGAACTATATTGATCATAACAGTATATATAATTCCTCAAATTCATAAATCAACCCAAAGTATTCAAATCTCTTCCTTAAAGCTCTCCATTTTCTGTGGAGATAAATTTAAACAAAAACAATTAGATTTCAGGGCTCGAATTTCAGGCTGTTTTACTTGCTTTTTGCAAGTAGATATACCAGAATAGCAAATGGAAAAAAATATGCACTTGCTTATTTTAGCAAGTGGTTTTTATCGGGGACAACTGTAACAAGAGGCCCAGAGGGCCTGTATCGCTCACCTGGTTTGTAATACCAAGTAATGTTCTGAATACAGGTTCATTGTTTCTTTTCTGAAGGAATTTTAATATCAACCTCTAAATCCCCTATTGGGTCCCACCCCTCCCGCCCCCAGGGGGTCAGTGCCAAAATTTATACAAGTTCTGTTCCCCTTCCCCCAAGGATGTTTATGGCCAATTTGGTCACAATCCAAGCAAAACTCTAGGACAAGAAGTGATTTATAGGATTTACCTCTATTTCCCCTATTGGGCCCCACCCGTCCTGCCCTTGGGGGGCCAGAGCCAAAATTTATACAAGTTCTGTTCCCCTTCCCCCAAGGATGTTTGTGGCCAAATTTGGTTACAATTCATGTAGAGCTCTAGGACAAGTAGAGATTTAAAGGATTTACCTCTATTTCCCCTATTTGACCCCGCCCCTCCTGCCCCCGGGGGGTCAGAGCCAAAATTTATACAAGGTCTGTTCCCCCTCTCCCCAAGGATGTTTGTGGCCAAATTTGGTTACATTCCATTCAAAACTCTATGACTAGTAGCGATTTAAAGGATTTACCTCTATTACCCCTATTGGGCCCCGCCCCTCCTGCCCCCGGGGGACCAGAGCCAAAATTTATACAAGTTCTGTTCCCTTCCCCCAAGGATGTTTGTGGCCAAATTTGGTTACATTCCATTCAGAACTCTATGACTAGTAGCGATTTAAAGGATTTACCTCTATTTCCCCTATTGGGCCCCGCCCCTCCTGTTCCCGGGGGACCAGAGTCAAAATTTACACAAGTTCTCTTCCCCTTCCCCCAAGGATGTTTTCTGGCTAATTTTGGTTACAATCCATGCAGAACTCTAGGACAAGTAATGATTTAAAGGATTTACCTCTATTACCCCTATTGGGCCCCGCCCCTCCTGCCCCTGGGGGACCAGAGCCAAAATTTATACAAGTTCTGTTTCCCCTCCCCCAAGGATGTTTGTGGTCAAATTTGGTTACAATCCATGCAGAACTCTAGGACAAGTAGCGATTTATAGGATTTACCTCTATTTCCCCTATTGGGCCCCGCCCCTCCTGCCCCGGGGGGGGACAGCGCCAAAATTTATACAAGTTCTGTTCCCCCTCCCCCAAGGATGTTTGTGGCCAAATTTGGTTACAATCCATGTAGAACTCTATGACTAATAGCGATTTAAAGGAAATGTTGACGGACGGACGGACGGACGGACGGACGGACGGACGGACGGACGGACGGACGACGACGGACGACGGACGGACGGACGGACGACGGACGGACGGACGGACGGACGGACGGACGGACGACGGACGCCGCGCCATGACATAAGCTCACCAGCCCTTCGGGCCAGGTGAGATAAAAATTGCATAATGATTGTGAAAAATTGTTTTAATGGAAAATATGGGGACCCAGTTCTTACAATAATGTTGTTATCCCCCGCCCAACTAAGTTGGCGGGGGATATACAAATGGGTTCCGTCCGTCCGTCCGTCCGTCCGTCCGTCCGTCCGTCCGTCCGTCCGTCTGTCCGTCCGTCTGTACAAATGGTTTCCGGAGCATAACTCTAAAACCAGTAGAGATATTTCCACGAAACTTCATACACACATTGGTCTTATGGTCTTGTAGTGCCTTTTGCTATTTTTAGGTTTTCATTTTTTGCATTTTTTCCGTTACCATGGAAACATGGCTGAAAATATCATATTTTTGTACCAGGTTCGTTTCCGGAGCATAACTCTAAAACCAGTTGAGATATTTCCACGAAACTTCATAGACACATTGGTCTTATGGTCTAGTAGTGCCTTTTGCTATTTTAAGGTTTTCACTTTTTGTACTTTTTTCTGTACCCATGGAAACATTGCTGAAAATGGCAGATTTTTGTGTAAGAATCGTTTCCGGAGCACAACTCTAAAACCAGCAGAGATATTTCCATGAAACTTTATAGACACATTTTATGTAGGACTTCTAATTTTGTATTATGCTTTACTTTTTTATTTAATATGCATGCAGTAAAACTCAGATATATCAAACTCAATTACTATGAACATTCACTTAATTCCTATGTAACTCATCGCTGTTTAAAACAAATCAAAAATCGCACTTTTAGCTGCTGAACTTTGATAAAGCTAAGATCAATTCTGGTATTTTTCAAAGAAGCAAATGTTTTCAAAGTTGGTTTCACTTTGTTAAAAAAAAACATAAATATGTTTTGTATATATTCTTCAATTGCAGTTGGGTTTTAAAATACTTCCCCTATACTCTTACTGGCATATAAAATTAATGCATTAATTGATATAGCTCTCCATTGGCGGGGGATCTAAATGACTATGTCCTTGTTGATATTTATTATGTACTTATACACCTCACATCATCATGCAAAAATAAAGCATTTAATATATAACATAACTGTAATTTGAATACAGATATTAATTATAAGTAAAAATGTATTTTAGCAAGTAAAAATCTAGAGCACTTGCTATTTTTAGCAAGTGACAAACAAGAGGCCCAGAGGGCCTGTATCGCTCACCTGGTTTGTAATGCCACTAAGTAATGTTCTGAATACAGGTTCATTGTTTCTTTTCTGAAGGAATTTTAATATTAACCTCTAAATCTCCTATTGGGCCCCCACCCCTCCTGCCTCCAAGGGGTCAGAGCCAAAATTTATACAAGTTCTGTTCCCCTTCCCCCAAGGATGTTTATGGCTAAATTTGGTCACAATCCAAGCAAAACTCTAGGACAAGTAGCGATTTAAAGGAATTACCTCTATTTCCCCTATTGGGCCCCACTCCTGCCCCCCGAAGGCCAGAACCAAAATTTATACAAGTTCTGTTCCCCTTCCACAAAGGATGTTTGTGGCCAAATTTGGTTACATTCCACGCAGAACTCTATGACTAGTAGCAATTTAAAGGATTTACCTCTATTTCCCCTATTGGGCCCCACCTCTCCTTCCCCGGGGGGGCCAGAGCCAAAATTTATACAAGTTCTGTTCCCCTTCCACAAAGGATGTTTGTGGCCAAATTTGGTTACATTCCACGCAGAACTCTATGACTAGTAGCAATTTAAAGGATTTACCTCTATTTCCCTTATTGGGCCCCACCTCTCCTTCCCCCGGGGGGCCAGAGCCAAAATTTATACAAGTTCTGTTCCCCTAACCCCAAGTATGTTTGTGGCCAAATTTGGTAACAATCCATGCAGAACTTTATGACTAGTAGCAATTTAAAGGAAATGTTGATGGACAGACGGACGGATGACGGACGATGTGCCATGACAGCTCACCAGCCCTTTGGTCCAGGTGAGCTGAAAAAGCCCTGCTGCATCAATGAAAAGTTACAGCTTCTTATCTTACTTGAGAGCAAAATCATTTAAAATAATTAATTGCATTTAGAAAAAATCCATGGTAATATGTCGTATATAGAATGAGGTACTAATTGTCAGACAAACCTCTTTCCACATTTCATAAGTTCATATACAATTTGACAACCACATTCACAGAATATCTCCCTTAATTTGAATATTTTTTTAATTTATGATTGCTATACTAGCAAAACAAGATAAAACAAATAAATATCATACTTAATTTTTCAAAACTATATTTGAACGAAAATTAATATTATAACAGAATTTTTTGATGAAACTTTTATGGGACTCCTAACTGTTATTGCAATTTATAAAAGATGCTTTCTTTAGTTTTGTTAGAACTACCAATGCTTGAATTTGAATTTCTTTTACAACCTTGCAGGGTCATTAAAATTGAATCTGGAATATCATCAAAGAACTTAACATATCCTATTTCAATGTTTTCTTGTCTATCAGTGATAACCTCGTCTGTTGTTCGATGTTGAAACTTCGCGGGAAATAGAGTTGTCTTCTCTTAATTATTCAAGTCATCAAAGCGTTTGTCATCTACGTTTAATGTTCATACACCCTAAGCTTGTGTCTGTCAAATTTTAATAGTAAATTTCGTCAACTGAATCGAGATGTTTCTATGAGATGAGCTGTAAGAGATGGTTTCGTGGTTTTAGGTGATACATTACATTTTACTGGGTATGTATAAATGCATAGCTTCCACCGATTTATGTTATTGTAAAGGAATCTTTCTTAGAAATGCATCTGTATAGTTTGAATATAGGCTAGGAACTAGGCTAATAAAATGACTTCGCAATCGTCTGGACAGAAATAGACAAAGTCTGGTTACCTTCATTTTGATTGGACCAAATGGTTAGTTTTGATAACACTTCAGTTGATGAAAGGTATACCTCCGCGATACTAGAATTATTTAGTGACAAACATGTTTAAAAAGCCCTATTGAAATACACACCGGAGGTGCACTTTAAGTATTTCTGGAAGAAGACCACAATATTTTGACGAAGACATCCTACAAGAAATACCCTCTGTATAATGCCTAGATGAAAGGAAAACTTAACATGTAAATAAGATAAATTAGCAGGGCGACTGGGATGACACATGCGATGCCCAACAGCACTTTTTCACAAGTTCATCTACTTGTATGTCTGACTCAGTGCGCTTTCATGTTTTATATTAATATAAACACGAGCACACCATCGACAGCATGCAAATATGTATATATGTGTGTTAATTGTATTGTTTTCAAACTTCTATATAACATGTAGTATGTAATGCCTATAGGACTAAAGTATATGTACATTATAAAATTCTAGTACTGTATTTGCCATAATTAGCACCCATCCCCTTTTCTGGAGGAGGAGTTGAGTATAAAAGCCGAATCCTATGGATTTAATTAACAATGTTTTACATGTGATGACTCTGACATCAGCATTTATATTATTGTATCCCATATTACATAAACTTGCAAATTGCGAGTCTTTTACATGGCATCACGACATAATACTGCGTCTCGAAGCTAGGTTAAAAGGCATATATATGCATGTTTATTGTAAAAGATATTATATCATGAGTACAGAATGAGTTCAAATATGGCTGACATTTTTCATCCACAACCTACATTTTGGTTCACTATTAAGCATTGGGATATATATATGTATGATCCAGAATTTACATTTTTAGCTCACCTGGCTCGAAGGGCCGGTGAGCTTATATCATGGCGCGGCGTCCGTGTTCCGTCCGTCCGTCCGTCAACATTTAATTTAAATCGCTACTAGTCATAGAGTTCCACATGGATTGTGACCAAATTTGGCCACAAACATCCTTGGGTGAAGGGGAACAGAACTTGTATAAATTTTGGCTCTGACCCCCCCGGGGGTAGGAGGGGCGGGGTCCAATAGGGGAAATAGAGGTTAATCCCATAAATCACTACTTGTCCTAGAGTTCTACATGGATTGTAACCAAATTTGTCCACAAACAGCCGTGGGGGAATGGGAACAGAACTTGTATAAATTTTGGCTCTGACCCCCCGGGGGCAGGAGGGGCAGGGCCCAATAGGGGTAATAGAGGTAAATCCTATAAATCGCTACTTGTCCTAGAGTTCTACATGGATTGTAACCAAATTTGGCCACAAACACCCTTGGGGGAAGGGGAACAGAACTGTATAGATTTCGGCTCTGACCTTCCGGGGGCAGGAGGGGCGGGGCCCAATAGGGGAAATAGAGGTAAATCCTATAAATCGCTACTTGTCCTAGAGTTCTACATGGATTGTAACCAAATTTGGCCACAAACATCCTTAGGGGAATGGGAACAGAACTTGTATAAATTTTGGCTCTGACCCCCCGGGGGCAGGAGGGGCAGGGCCCAATAGGGGTAATAGAGGTAAATCCTATAAATCGCTACTTGTCTTAGAGTTCTGCATGGATTGTAACCAAATTTGGCCACAAACATCCTTGGGGGAAGGGGAACAGAACTTGTATAAATTTTGACTCTGACCCCCCCGGGGGTAGGAGGGGCGGGGTCCAATAGGGGAAATAGAGGTTAATCCCATAAATCACTACTTGTCCTAGAGTTCTACATGGATTGTAACCAAATTTGTCCACAAACAGCCGTGGGGAAATGGGAACAGAACTTGTATAAATTTTGGCTCTGACCCCCCCGGGGGCAGGAGGGGCAGGGCCCAATAGGGGTAATAGAGGTAAATCCTATAAATCGCTACTTGTCCTAGAGTTCTACATGGATTGTAACCAAATTTGGCAACAAACACCCTTGGGGGAAGGGGAACAGAACTGTATAGATTTCGGCTCTGACCTTCCGGGGGCAGGAGGGGTGGGGCCCAATAGGGGAAATAGAGGTAAATCCTATAAATCGCTACTTGTCCTAGAGTTCTGCATTTCTGTAATTTTAATGTTTACCTCTTATTTTCCCTATTGGCCCCCCACCTCCCCCGGGGGGCAGGAGGGGCGGGGCCCAATAGGGAAAATAAGAGGTAAATATTAAAATTCCTTCAGAAAAGAAACAGTGAACCTGTATTCAGAACATGACTTGACATTACAAACCAGGTGAGCGATACAGGCCCTCTGGGCCTCTTGTTATATATTAAATGTAAGGGATAAACGTGAAACATATTTCATATATTCACTTATAATTATTTCAGGTAGAGAAAGGTAGAGAAAAAGTGAAAGTGCCAAGATGACGCAGATTGTGAAGTCAGGATACCTGAAGCGCTACAGTAGTAAGTTCCATATATTTGGAGCCATATTAATGCCTCTTCACAAGTCTCCAGACTTACAACGAGGCCAACAACCTGTAAATTACAATAATACATAACAAATTCTTTCTTATTGTTTAAGTCAGTGGGACTATTTACAAATGCATATGTGTGCTGTTACCTGTCCTAAATTATATGAAGCTTATTGCAACCAATTATATAAAAAGTTTATATACTTCAAATTCTTAGTGTAAATTTTGTCAACTTGCAGGTATTTTCAATGACCCTAGATACAAGTCTTTAAGTCTCCTCAATATCAATCCTTTTTTTTCACCAGAGAGTATGTTCTCCGGGGGCTGGCAGACTGTGTGGGTGATTCTGTACAGTGACAGTAACCTAGTTATCTACAAACGTCAAGGTGACAATGAAGTCAAGGGCAAAGTTCATATGAAGGTATGAACACATTGATTCAGGGTATAGTTAACCCGTACCCATTCCAACTCGTACCCACCAACCCGTACCCAAAATTGGCAAAGTCGTACCCAAAATATTTGGTGAGCTCGTACCCATGGTTGGCTAACCCGTACCCATCAAGTTTCGTTTTCTTTTTTTTTTAAATTTAATTACATGTATTAATCTTAATTTCTTCTGTGTATCTGATTCAATATATCACTGGCCTAAATAATGCATAATTGAGTCAACGGTGGTATATTCCAATACCTGGTAAAATCAGAAAATATCTGGTAACATGCTATATACTTTTCAAGATTATATATACTGCAATACATTAATCAGTAATGTTATATTTACACATGCACTTTGATATATATTACAAGGTATAACATCTGTAATAATTTTGTGTTAAAGTAAAGTATAATTTAAAATCATCTTCCGTGCCCGTTGTGACTTCACACGACAAATGTTCAATCCTTTTAAAAGCTGATTTCCTTTTTGTTTGACTGTAGTAAAAAAAATCCAATGAAGCAAAATAGATCGTCATCTTTCAATCAATGGGGAAGTGAAATAAAGCAAGGCCTTATTATTCAATAGAGAAACAATAAAGATTGAGAAAAAAACGTGTTGCTGCCATATAAATAATGTGGGATTTTGTCAAGAAAACACACGTTAATTTTTATTATTTCACAAATAAACCGTATTTATAATCAAATATAACTAACGTATAGAATAAATCTTGGTTTAACAGCGCTGTTTATACATCGTTATTTTCTCTCTTTCCCCTCAAGGTTGCATTCACATGTATAAATTAAGACATATTTGAAATTTACTGGTGCGTATTTCAACTTGCAAGGTACTGTGGAAAGTCACCCTGAGAGGATGATATGTTAATTCAACATATATATGTCATTTTTCTGTGCAACGTTACAAAAACATTTGTTAGTACAGACGTCTACTGGCATGCTCCCGTGGCTGTTCCTTTGGTCAATCAGTCAGTCAGGTATAATTGACAGGCACGCAAAGCGTATGGCTCCTCCCCCATTAAATATCATTGCCTGACGAGCTCTCACCACATGTGTCAGTCAATATAATTATATACAGAACAGGTGATTGACAAGGCGGCGTTCCTCATTGGTTTCTGGACCGACCTGTGACCAAGTTATTTGGAACTTCTTTGACATGTTTCTTAAATAAATGCATTTTGTATGATTTTTAGCTCACCTGGCCCGCAGGGCCGGTGAGCTTATGTCATGGCGCGGCGTCCGTCGTCCGTAGTCCGTCGGCGTCCGTCGTCGTCCGTCTGTCCGTCAACATTTCCTTTAAATCGCTACTAGTCATAGAGTTCTGCATGGATTGTAACCAAATTTGGCCACAAACATCCTTGGGGGAGGGGGAACAGAACTTGTATAAATTTTGACTCTGACCCCCCGGGGGCAGGAGGGGTGGGGCCCAATAGGGGAAATAGAGGTAAATCCTTTAAATCGCTACTAGTCATAGAGTTCTGAATGGTATGTAACCAAATTTGGCCACAAACATCCTTGGGGGAAGGGGAACAGAACTTGTATAAATTTTGGCTCTGATCCCCTGGGGGCAGGAGGGGCGGGGCCCAATAGGGGAAATAGAGGTAAATCCTTTAAATCGCTACTAGTCATAGAGTTCTGAATGGAATGTAACCAAATTTGGCCACAAACATCCGTAGGGGAAGGGGAACAGAACTTGTATAAATTTTGGCTCTGATCCCCCGGGGGCAGGAGGGGCGGGGCCCAATAGGTGAAATTGAGGTAAATCCTTTAAATCGCTACTAGTCATAGAGTTCTTTATGGAATGTAACCAAATTTGGCCACAAACATCCTTTTTGGAAGGGGAACAGATCTTGTATAAATTTTGGCTCTGGCCCCCCGGGGGCAGGACGGGTGGGGCCCAATAGGGGAAATAGAGGTAAATCCTATAAATCGCTACTTGTCCTGGAGTTTTGCTGGGATTGTGACCAAATTTGGCCATAAACACCCTTGGGAGAAGGGGAACAGAACTTGTATAAATTTTGGCTCTGACCCCCTGGGCGCAGGAGGGGTGGGGCCCAATAGGGGATTTAGAGGTTAATATTAAAATTCCTTAAGAAAAGAAACAATGAACCTGTATTCAGAACATTACTTGGCATTACAAACCTCTACAAAACTCTTGTTTAAATCATGGTTCACCAGAAAATCTACGACTAGAATTTGTGTTAGACTAATGATAGATACGGCATACAATATATGCTACTACCAATTATTGACGGCCGAATGTTCAACTAAACTCTGTTATAATTATAATTAGCCAGTGTTGAAGTTTTCGCTTAACTCCATATTGAAGTGAATTTCTTTTGAACTATCAAAATTCAGTTCTCATGATGCTGATTTGATAGTAGATAACCTTATTTTACTATTAATTAAACAGTACTTGTTTAAACCTACAACCAATATAACATTAATGACGAGTGAAACTTGGGGTAAACTTGTATCATAAAAAAAAAATTGGGATATATATACTTGCATCTTTATATTTGGGACACATATATACATGCACATAATTACACGGAATCCTTATATAAAATGAAACCTTTTTGTGCTGCTAAATAAACCCCATGTTCAAAATGTTAACTATTTAACCATGTGAACAGTGAACCACCTAGTCTGGGTCTGAAGTTTGAATGTACATGTATTGTATATGTAATGTGTTGTTTATAAAATTGAAATTGAATAAAAAAAATTGTTAAAAAAAAAAGTACTGACGGCCGCGATGTCTGAAAAGCTAAATACTGAATTTCAATTTTATCCCTTATGCCATCTGTATCCAATTATTGCGATGTTGTGTGTCATTATTTGGTTTTGTATTGATGCACAGTAGCAGAATAAACTTTATACCATCTTCACCGTCTTGTGCAGAGTTTGGTAATATCGGAATGAATAATTAAAAACACAATTTAGACTAAACAGAGCTATTTATTACGATATGTTTTTCATGGATTGACAAATTTTCTATTTTAATATAGTAATTTTCTCTAAATGAGCCATTCTCTCCATAGGAATACAATTTGTTCGAAGAACAGTTTATTTGTGGTGATGGTATCATCTTACTGTTACAATCTTCCTCAAGAAATGCCACCACACCTTTCTTAGGTTTGGTTCCAATGCAGTTCCTCTTTCGTGCACGTTCATATGAAATCGATTGTGTTCTACTTTTTGTTTGACTGTAGACGCGTCCTCGAAATTAGAATATTTCAATAACTTACTAATTAAATATGAATAAATCTTGGCTGGAATCTCTTGCGTACCGTCTTATGATACTTACTAGAAGCATCTGATCGAACACAATATATTTAGTTTTATATAAATCACAAATAAAAACATGAAGTTAAACTTTTATGATGGGTACGAGTTCGCCAAATTCCATGGGTACGGGTTCGCCAAACTTGGGTTCCATTATAACATCTAAGGTATACAGCTCTGTCATATAATATGATAGATGCCAAATAGTTGATGCATTAACATATTTCTTGTACATATATTTCTATTGATTCTTTGCTGTTAAGTACAAGAATTTAGAAATCATTACATGTAAAAATTTAGCCAAGGCAAAAATCTTGTCAGTTTCTACCATGCTCAGTGCTCTGATTATGTTTAAAGGATGTATCAAAGAGGTTTGCCTTTGGAAACTACACTGACGGTATGGAAGGGCGCCCACAGGTTCCATCAGGGACTTCTTACAGCCAGATGTTAGCTGTACCCACCAGGAACAATAGCAAAGCAAAGATTTACTGGTTCCTGGCTGCATCTGATGCTGAACTCCAGTAAGTGTACTACATTAGTCTGTAACAGGCTTAGCCTATCACAAGTAATTATATAAGAAGTTCATGATAGTGTTGTCGCCTCTATTACAAAAATTTGCGAGATATCAACCGATTCATCTCTTACAAGCTAGTGGTGATGTTAATTTAATTATATATAGATAGTACTGGTTTATAAAAGCAGACAAGTGTGGATTATATGATGATAAAATTTGTTTGACCTATATATATATGTTTATCCTGCAACTGTCCCACATACTGACCGATAACTACTGCCGGATAAACTTGTGCTTTATCCGTCAATACGATATGCTTTATCCGTCAATACGATCACGTGAATTTGTTCCATATCTGACGGCACTTTTTCTAACTTGACCCAGAACTTGAACCTTCCGGTGAATGAAACGTCATTCAGTCCCGCTAAAACGTGACGTCACATTCACCGAAATGACGTCATTTTTACGATGTCGAAAATCTCGTATGGCGGTGCCGTCTTTTTCTTGGCTCATGACAAAGGTATGTATTGTTAAGTAATTCTTTAATGGGTATTTATTGTTATTTGAGTATTTTCATTTCCTTTCAGTGATATTCACACTGAATAGAATTACGGTGACTGTTTGTGAATGCGCTTATTTATTTCCCACGGCAGTAAAAAGGAGTGCACTCTCATTCGGTTAAGTGAATGAATCTTTACCTCCGCATCAAAGAAGCTTCTCGCTTCGAGCGAAACAAAGTAAGGAACTGTCAATATGCTTTCGTTTTGAATGCCATAATGGTTGCAGGATAAACAGAATACACGGTTAGTATCTTACAATACAAGGTTTATTTTGGTGCTCGACACGGAAAGCCGAGATGACTCGGCAAAGCCTCGTCATCTCGGCTTTCCTAAGTCTCGCACCAAAATAAACCTTGTATTGTAAGATACTAACCATGTATTCTCTATATATATACACTGTACTTTCTTTGAATTTATTTGCCGGGTAGATATTAAATTTACATAATCTTTTTTATGTCGACAGTGAGTGGATGACAGCCATTTGCAGTACGGTAAGTTTTTCAATTCAATCAACTTATTTCCCTGATCACATACAGATAATGGTCTTGTCTCTATGTTATGAGTCATACACAGTTTCACATTGTTAGTGGTTGTACGAGAGAATTCAAAAGTTGCTATAGGGTATTTTTGTTATTCAAAGATTATGTTTGTGACTGAGTATGTATTAATTGTGAAATAAATTGTTGTGTAAATATTTTTCGGAGAAACAACATTTTATTTCCCCACACGAAGTACTGACAACATGGAAGACCTCATTCTCGATACTCCAGGGGTTCCGATCACTTACAATCTCTACATCCCTGTCCACTGCAATGGACTAATGCATCATGATGGATACTGTACTAGATGGGAACAATGTCTGTAGGGTAATAAAAATGGGCTAATTATTCAGTCGAATTATGATAAATATATGTTTCCTGACACAAATCTAAAGATTTAGGACAACTTTTAAAAAAAAAATTTGGATTAATAGGTTTTAAAAATTCTTAATCAATGATTAGTTTTGATTTTTTTTTTTCAACTAATATTTAATTTTTCCCGATCATCGGTCCATTACTACAAATTAAGTAAATAACAGATTTACTGTATTTCAGCTTCCACCTCCCCCGCAGCAGCATAGACAGCAACAACCACAACAGCAGCAGGCCCCTATACAGGCCCAGACAGCTCCTCAGACCCACGCCGGGTATCCACCCCAGCCCCAGCCTGGCTATGGAGGGCCTGCCCCTCCCCCCTACACACCAGCCCCAGCCGCTGGGGGTATAGGCTTTGATGGATTGGCAGGTAGGAATGTCTCCTTTATGTAATATAACATCATACACACTCTGCTTTTAGCTTATCATTAGAATCGGTCATCATTCAGATAATTCATATGTTTTCACTTTATTTCAGTAGATACCATATTTTTGCGCGTATAGCGCACACCCGTGTATAGTGCGCAGGTACATTTTTGAGTTTCATTTTGGGGGAAAAAAAATACAAAAAAAAATCTTGTTTTTGTATCTTCGTTCAAAACATTTTGCATTGCCTCCAATCGCTCTTAAAGAACAAAATCAAACGGTTCTTATAGTTTATCAGTGCTTAAAACAACCTTCTGTTCATTAACATTATCTGGCGAGACGAGTTTGACACGATGATTGACACTTTGTTTACCCAACGGCAGGCCTAGTTAGCTGGTGAATTGCCGATGACACTGTAATGAGGATCTCAACAAGAATGTTTTTACAATCAAATAATTAATCATACCTTGTGTAATTCCAAGTGGTATCAATCAAGTCTATTGTGTATCTGATAGGCATTTAGATTTAATCATTGTCCAAGGTATTAGCTGGAAAGCTGACCAAGTAGGCTAATCAACCACAGGAGATAGCTTGCTGAAGATTCACGATCGTAACATGTGTCCAGTCATGAACACATATGCTCCAAAAACGAACTTTCAAGGAATTAAAGATAGAAATTTCAAGTGATGTTTTCCTTTTAGATTGAATATATGCATTGATAATTGACTTAAAGATCCAAGTATTAAATCATAACCATATCACGACAATATATACAAAATTTTACTGCACACTTTATCTAGGACGTCCTGCCGGTCGGTGATCATGACCCAGGAGCTGGCCATGCCTTGTACCTGCGTATAGTGCGCACCCCAACTTTTCACTTGATAATTTAAGAAAAAAAGTGTGCACTATACGCGCAAAAATACGGTAAGCTATGAATACTTTTAAGAATATAAAATTATGTATGATATTGATAATCATCTAAACCATTTTAGGTGGGTATCCACAAGTGCCACAGCCAGGAGGTACGCCTTATCCTCAGGCCCCATACCCGGGACAGCCTGCTCCCTACCCACAGGCAGGGTATGCCCCACCCCCTCCACAGCAGTATGCTCCTCCACCCCAAGGCTACCCTCAGCAGCAATACCAGCCTTACCCTCAGCAGGGATATGCTCCACAACCAGGTACTTACACTGTTGTTTCTTTAGATTGGGGTTTATTTGTCACAGTACAGGGTAAATGTTCGGTGATTTATTTAGAAATAATACAAGCGTATTGATGTTTAGACATCTATATAATCATGCCATATTTTTAATCCACAGATGGTGGGCTATTCAAATCACCTTTCGTCCGTGCTTCGTTGTCCGTCCGTCCATCCGTTAACAATTCTTGTTACCACTCTTTCTCCGAAAGCACTAAAGAGATCTTTTTCAAGTTTCATATGTAGGTTCCCCTAGGGCCCTTGTTGTGCATATTGCATTTTGGGACCGATCAGTCAACAAAATGGCCACCAGGCAACCATCTTGGATTTTGATAGTTAAAGTTTGTTACCGCTATTTCTCAGAAAATTCTGAAGGGATCTGTCTCATTGCATTTTGGGACCGATTGATCAACAAGATTGCTGACAGGCTGCCATCTTGGATTTTGATAGTTGAGGTTTGTTACCGCTATTTCTCAGAAAGCGCTAAATAGATTTTTCTCAAATTTCATCTGTAGGTTCCTCTAGGGCCCAAGTTGTGCATATTGCGTTTTGGGACTGATCGGTCATCAAGATGGCTGACCAGTCGCCATGTTGGGGTAGCAGTGTACAGTAAGACCGAATGGCCATGGGTGAGATTTTTATTCAGCAGAAAGCCCCTGTTTTATTATATGCATAAAAATTAAAAAGTGTATATGTCCTAAAATTGGTGAATTCAATCTAGAGAATTATATGCAGGCTTCACATTGCATAAAGAAATTCCCCAAAATGGGTTCGAGATTAATGGTTTAGAGGGTATCCGAATGTGCGTCTAAGATGGAAAAACTCAATACTGTAGCAGCAGAAATTGATAGCTGGGGTACGAGGTAAGATTGCTCAAAAGTTTAATGATATACCTATGTCGAAATAGGCTCAGTTCCGCTATCACGGCAGTGATGCTTGGTTTTAAACTATGTTCAAGAAAAAAATTTCTCCTAGAGGGGGTGTAATTTTGGGTTGAAAATCCCAATTTTTTGCATTTTTTCAAAAAAACTAATTTGGTTACCATGGTTTTTACAGGCTCACAAAACCACAAAAAGCGGACCTGTCCAAAATTGAACTCTGCATAACTATTGCAAATGTTGTGTAGAATAAAAATATATATACTTTTATATAGATGTTATTTAAGGTTAAAAAGCTGTGTGTACATAATTAAAGCCTGCACTTTATTTTGCTGAATTTTTCAAATCTACTGTACACTGCCACCTTATAAGTGTCTGAAATTCACATTTTTTGGAAAATGACCTTGATTATAATTGATTTTGCTAAATTTTCATTCATTTGTCCTAGAAATCACAATCAAACAGTTTGAAACTGTGTAAATACATATATTTTTCATTTGGTACAACTAAAGGGAGGTAATTGGCTCATTTTGCCATTCTGTAATTTGCTACCTAGGTATGGTATGATATGCTTGACTGTTAATTGATTAATCATTTTACACTTGAACAGCAAGCTGAAAACAGCTAACCGGGTGTCTCTCAGTCCATTTAATATGAATTCCAATTAATTTTGCTCTGCTAATTACCCGGTATCCATGGAGATTTACAGCAAAAGTGCTAATTTTGGATTTTTTTTCATTGATTTCTCAGTTTTCATATAATTAAGGCTATAATATGTATTTTTTGTACTAGAGTGAGTGTTCGGTTAAGCCGATATTGTCAGTTATTGGCATTTTCTTAAGAAAAGAGGGGAAAGGGGCTTTTTTTCATTAAAATGGGAATAGCGTACAGTTTTGTATGAATACATGTAATATTCTGTATTTCAAGGTTGAAAACTCAATATTGTGATTAATTATGCTGGAAATTATGACATTTTGAATGTCATGTTAAGATTAATCTATCGGAATAAGTATATTTAATGCTATGGTAAAGTAAAACAGGATTTTTATTGTCAGAAATAATAACACTAAGTATTTATGACGTCATTTGCGCAGATAATGATGACGTCACAATTATTATGACGTCATGGTTGCTATGACGTCACAGAACAGGGTCAGATTTCACAACAACCCAGTATTTTTCACTTTTCTGCATAGAGAGAAACTCCAAATACCATATTCAATTTTCAGAATAATTTTATTTCAGAAAACAGCATAGTTATTTAACTTTTATTTTTTCAAATTACCTCCCCTTGTTACTTGTATTGGAGGAATATTGGCAAAAAGATACCTTATAGGGAAATTGGCATTACTCGGTGACTATTAGAGATACACAGTATCCGGATAGGTCATTTTGTTCGTTACAACTTTGTTTAGACATTATTTGGGTTTTCGGAAAACTTAAAAATACAAAACATGCTGTATAAGGTAGCAGTGTACAGTAAGACCGAATGGCCATGGGTGAGATTTTTATTAAGCAGAAAGCCCCTGTTTTATTATATGCATAAAAAATTAAAAAATGTATATGTCCTAAAATTGGTGAATTCAATCTAGAGAATTATATGCAGGCTTCACATTGCATAAAGAAATTCCCCAAAATGGGTTCGAGATTAATGGTTTAGAGGGTATCCGAATGTGCGTCTAAGATGGAAAAACTCAATACTGTAGCAGCAGAAACTGATAGCTGGGGTACGAGGTAAGATTGCTCAAAAGTTTAATGATATACCTATGTCGAAATAGGCTCAGTTCCGCTATCACGGCAGGATGCTTGGTTTTAAACTATGTTCAAGAAAAAAATTTCTCCTAGAGGGGGTGTAATTTTGGGTTGAAAATCCCAATTTTTTGCATTTTTCTCAAAAAAACTTATTTGGTTACCATGGTTTTTACAGGCTCACAAAACCACAAAAAGCGGACCTGTCCAAAATTGAACTCTGCATAACTATTGCAAATGTTGTGTAGAATAAAAATATATATACTTTTATATAGATGTTATTTAAGGTTAAAAAGCTGTGTGTACATAATTAAAGCCTGCACTTTATTTTGCTGAATTTTTCAAATCTACTGTACACTGCCACCTGGATTTTGATTGTTAAAGTTTGAACAAGAGGCCCATGGGCCTTAAAGGTCACCTGATATTTGATAAAAGTTAGTTATGTCATTCACTAGCCAACTGATGTCTTTTGTTCATGAATTAGGAACATAGGTCTAATAGGTCTACATACACAGTTTCATTAAGATTGGTGCATAACTCGCATTATCGTGTTCACAAAGTTCAATAATTATTATCGCAAAGGATAATAATTCCATAATTAGGTTAAAGTTGAATCAAGTTGATTTTCAAACTCGTGTGAGATCTTTCCAATGTTTGTCTACATAGAAAGTTTAAATTAAGCTGGTTGCATATTTTCACAAGTTATCGTATTCACAAGAACAAATCATAATTATAAGTGCAAAGGGCAATAACTCTGTAAATTACTGTTGAATCAAGCTCATTTTCGAACTCGTCCGAGATCTTTCCAATGTTAGTCTACATACAAAGTTTCATTATGATCGGTTTATATTTACTCAAATTATCGAATTCATGAGGTTCAATAATAATTATTAGTGCAAAGGGCAATAACTCGTAAATTACAATCGAATCAAGCTGATTTTCGAACTCATTCGAGATCTTTCCAATGTTAGTCTGCATACAAAGTTTCATAACAATAATAATAAAGTTTTGCATAACAAATGGTATTTTTCACTATCAAAAACAGGAGCAGACGATTTTGCATTTTTCTTCATTTACAAAAGTTACTTACTTTACACCATTACCACCATTAAAGTGAATAGTCGGGCAAAGAAAACCAGTCTAAATGCGTTCATTGGCCTTCCAAAAGTTCTCACATATTAATACGATGGCCAAGTTCTGCTTACGTTTCCCAGTTCTGACCATTAAAGTAAAGGAAAGTTGAAAGCATTGAAAGCGAGGCTGCGTGTAAATTTAACCACGGACATAGTCAGCCGGGAGGACGTTTTAAGATTCCTATACTTTAAATTAATTTCTTCGTATGCAAACAGATTTTGGCGAGAGATTTTATTTTTCCATTTCATAAGAAATTATACTGGATACATTAACACCATTTTTACCGACTTTAGCCATCCTTGCCCGACTGTTTACTTTGAAAAGTTGGAGCTTCTAATTTTACATCAAGTTAAAAATTAAAAAAAAAATTAAATGCATCCCGAAAAAATTCTGTGGCACTATATCCTATATGGAATGAAGTACTCAGTGCGCAGGCACCAAAGGCAAAATAAATTATTTTATTATAGTTTTTGTGTTAATTAGACATATATATACACAATTAAACACCAATTATTGTTCAAATGATGAATATCATTTATGCTCTGTTAGCAGTGGAGCATCTTTAAGCTTAGTTCATATTTACTTAAGTTATCGCGTTCACAAGGTCAATCAATAAGTATTAGTGCAAAGGGCAATAACTCCGTAAATTACAGTCGAATCACGCTGATTTTAGAACTTGTCCGAGATCTTTCCAATGTTAGTCAACATACAAATTTTCATTAAGCTCTGTTTATATTTGCTCAAGTTATCGCGTTCACAAGGAAATGTTAACGGACGACGCACAACGAACGTTGACCATATCTTATGGTCAGGTGACCTAAAAACATAGAAAAGATCCCTCTGTCATTTGTCAGACGTAAATCATTCATTGATGGGTGCCAAGATCCTTCTGGGATCTCTTGTTGGATGCTAATGTGAGTTACTACAAACTTTCAATAACATGAACTAGTGTAGCTGCAATATTGTAGCTCAAAAGACTTTTAGACAGAAAATGGTGTCGTCTTTAGAGCTGTAATTGGTGCCTATTACTGCTAATGGAGCAAAGTAATGACTATGCAAAGCATTTTTTATAAACGTTTGTTTGCATTTTATCATGCAAATGTACTTGTTTGATATCGCTTACCTACGAGGCAATAAAACGGAACCACATAAAATATCAAATTCTCATCGAGACATTATTTTTTTCAATAATACATATGAAGGTCTTTCTGAGGGAAATACTTACGGCAAGTCCACAAATTGTGAATTTGATGTCTTGTGAGCGGTATGGTAGATATTAATAATAGTAGTTATGTTAGTTTTGGACAAAATATGAAAATGCATGTATATGCATAATATAATTGGAAACCTACAAAAAAAGTATAGAAAACTGTGTCCAATTGATTTTCGGAGGCAGTGCTCCACTACGACACAGAGGAACCGATTCGTACCCAGCCGAAAGGTATAGTAGGCTGTGTACATATATTCGTTCTAGAACTAGTGCTGTGTTGTAACATAAACATTTGTGTTTGATTAATCTATCCAAGCATGAATGGTCATAAATTTTTGGATATATGTTTTCTTTTTTCAAATTTTCTTAATTACAATTACCATTTAAAGATGCTCCACTGCTGACAAATGGTATTTTTTCACTATCAAAAACATGAGCAAACGATTTAGTATTTTTCTTCAGTTACAAAAGTTACTTAATTTACACCATTTAATACCACCATTGAAAAGTTTGAGCTTCTAATTTTACTTAAGTTAAAAATATAAAGAAATAATTAATTGCATCCTGAAAAAAATCTGTGTCACTATACCCTATATGGAATGAAATACTGATTGTGCATGCACCAAAGGCAAAAGAAATTATTTTACTATAGTTTTTGTGTTAATTAGACATACATATGTATATATATACGATTGAACACCAATTATTGTTCAAATGATGAATGTCATTTATGCTCTGTCGGCTGTGGTGCATCTTTAAATGAACTTACTAATAATATTTTGATTTACTTTAAAAATTTAGAACTTCTGCTCCAGTAACTATTTCCTTTAAACATTGCTGTGACATCATACCCATGACTGGACTCCCTCAATAGAAATGTCCTATTGTTTTATCAGCATATGGTTACCAACAACAACCAGGCTATGCACATCCACCTCAACAACAGCCACAAGTGGTGTATGTACAGCAGGGAGGTAAAAAGAAGAGCGGTGGACTAGGAGGACTTGGGGGAAGCAACACAACAAAACTAGCTGCAGGTGAACATTTCATTTCAAGTTTTGAGCTCAAAATTTGCTAAGGCAACTGTGGACTGTAGAGTATTATATTATTTAAGACATCTAAAATGTTAAATATCACTTCTGACTTTAGATGAAATAAACATATGGGGTACATATACATTATATCTGAATTTAGACAGTTGTTTAAAAAAGTCCTTTTCTCACTGTACGTCTCCAGTTTTCAGATTTGTTTCTATTTAAACAAAATGAAAATCATTGATTTATTTTGATGTATAATGATTGGTGTTTTAATCCTGTTGCCCTATAGGTTTAATTGGTGGAGCTGCCCTTGGCTACGGTGCGTCCAGAATGATGGGAGGTGGATTTGGAGGATGGGGATTTGGTCGCCATGGCAGCTGGAGTTCTCTCAGCAGTTTTGGAAGTTGTGGAAGTTTTGGTAGTTTTGGTAGCTTTGATTAAGTGTCTAGATGTTGTCTATGTTTGAGAGCTTCAAAGTTGCTTCCTAAGGAGGTCCAGTTTAATTATTTGATACCATTCAACTAGAGAACAAATGATCTTGAATGAAATGTCTTATAGTATGGATTTACAATTCTTGCCTTTATTAGCATTATTTATGCATGCAAGATCTTGCGGCAAATGTATTGTTGTGTAAAATACAAAATGTATTGCCATAGTTTCCTGCGTATTACCCGCACGGGCGCATAGCTGGCGGGAAGCAAAATCATGCATTTTCTATGATTTTGTTTAATAAATTCCATATACCCCGCACCGGCAGATTGTCCGCAACTGATACGTCAATGTAAACCTTGGAAGTACACTACATATGTAGTGTGTACTAATAATAGTACATAAGTTTATCTGTTATAGTGATTTCATTTAGAAATGGGTACATGTTTATTTAAAGACCCAAAGTTATCAATATCATAAATTTTGTTTGGAAATAGGTTTTAAATATAAGAAATATATAGCCCATATGAAAATACCTTAGCATAGTAAGAGGGTTACTCGAGCAATTTTCCATATGTGTGAAATAGTTTACAACGAATAGTCTGCATATTTTTCAAATTTGGTAATAGTTTTCACTGATAACTCGCATCGGCAGATAGCCCGCATTAAGCATTTTCTGATGTAAAAAATCGTAAAGCCCTCTAGCAATACGCAGGAAATTACGGTATATAAATAAATACATAAATCACAAAACCAAGTTATGAATGGCACATAGCATTTTATATCTATTTCATTTAAATTTAATTAGATATCATCTAATTTCAATTGTCATCAGCCCCATTAAGGCCGAATAAGATAATGTATGAAGTAAAATATATATGTACCAGGTAGATGCATCAAACATTTCAAAATAGACAGAGAAGTGAATGAATTTAGATTATTCCCAGTGACTAAACCTCTGTATGTATGAACGACAGCTCTAAGTAAAGAAATATCAGGGCATGTTTTCATCTTTTCATGGGATGTGAATATTAATGAAATTATCTAAAATTTTCTGTGAAAAAGTGTCTAACCAAAGCATACATTCTATGTGTTGTGATACAGACGCATTATGTTCATTGAGGATACAATACATCTGGTAAAATGTATGTTTACAAAATATATTCATGTATGTACTGGTAATTATTTAGCATTCACATTTAACTACTGGTTTTACAAGAGAAAAGTTAATTTCAATTTTACCATCGTCGGAAACCCACGACCTACCACCTTATCATTGTGTGTGTACATCTTACGAGACCATGAGACACCACTGTGTGGTTTGTGATAAATGGTAGTGTGGTGGCACGTGGGTTTCCAACAATAAATATTCTTAATAATGAAAAAGTGCCCTATGTCATAGAAATGGCATCATTATTTTCATTTAAATGAAATTTGTGAACAAATATTGTCAAAGTTTAAGACAATGACAAGTTACAATTGTTGAGTATTTCAGCCATACCTTGTACCATTGACCACCATCATATATTGATCTCTGAAGTTGAGGTATATATTGCTTTTTATATAATATACCAGTAGTTTACATTGAATAGTTATTGTAACTAAGAGCTACACTATTAAAATATCAAACCTATCCCAAGGGCTCCAAAAAAGATTGGTGTATCACTGGTTGTACACATATTTCCATTGTAAGATGATAGAAAGATTGGGGGGATCCATTGATTATATGCAAAATTATACTTAAGTTTTATTCTTTATTAAATGTATAACATGGCCGTCATAAGCAATAGTATTAAGCCAGATTTGTTAGATGTTGAGAAAGTTTATCGCCAATGCTTCTTATAGAGTGAACAATTCCCTGTGTCAAAATCCTAAGGTTGAGAAGCATTTAATATAAACCCAAGAGTACATATACATAACATATCATTAGATTATTATTATGATAGTATAAATATTAACTATAAATTGAAACTGTTTAGTAAGCACAGATGTAGTAATAATTAGTGTTAATAGGATGTGGAACAGAGAAGCACAAACCTGCAATACACAAAAAAGTCATGTAGGCAGTAAATTATTAACAAATTTCAAATGAGAAATTTTAAATGGCATTTTAGTCCTCTCTTATACAATACACTTCATCAACAAAATTTTATCTGATACAAGATATTATTATTAAACTTTCATATTCTGCTTCTTGAGAGTTTAACTGTAGGGCATTAAAGTAGGATTTATTTACTAGGGTAATGTAGTAAGTCTATGTTTGTTTTGTAGAGTTATCTTATTACCTAGATGTCCATTGTGTTAAGCCATTGACTATCATGCAGATTATATTTCTACATGAATGAATCTCATTGAACATTTAAAATGTTAATAAAGACAGTGTATGTGTTAACCTGAACAAAAGTTGATAAAGTCCTCTCATACCTTTGTATATTGTGTTAATTTATAATTAACAGATTAATGATTATATTGTTTTCAGTAAATTGTATTACTAGACTAAATTATCAGACTCTGGACATTAATGCTCAGACTACACATAATTAATATAATATAAATTAGCCTGCCCTTGTAACAGGGTGATGCATTATTTGATATTAATCAGTTCACTTCACACCCCTAATATGATACTGTGAGTGATGTATATAAGTTGTTTGTAAATGTGCTACTGTCCACTTGCTACATGTGTTCTTGTAAACCCCCAGAGCGTGGTAACCTCAAGATAAACAAGGAAAACTAATCACATACTGTAAGTACATTGTATTTACATTCACCAACCACAAAATTTTGTCCCAAAAGTTTTTGATAGCTGTAGATGTATATTGGTTTGAAGCCAAAGCTACTTGAGCAATGCCTGAATTAAGACAATTCTGCATCATAGCAATATATAATAGAAGTTTCATCATACATATAGGGAGAGCTACATGTTATTGGTGAGAGATGAGGTGAGCCTTATACTCCTCCAGTTAATGGAATAAAAGCTACTTGGTATGCGAGGGTGCCACCGTTCAAGTAAAATGTAAACCTTTACATGAACAATATACATGTACATATGTGTACATATGAAAATAAGATATCTGTAGGTTAACATGTAGGTAATTGTTGTGTTTTGATGTATACATTTTACATTTATTTATATCAGAATCTTCACTATGACAAAGTCTCATAATTGTGGTTGTAGTACACCAACCTGCCTGGATGGTTGTACTTTGAATGCCCTTGACCTGTGTTACTTTAGCCTACCAATGATTTTATTCTTTTCGTCCTTTACACGATTCTAACCAACAGATGACCTTGGCATATGTCGGATTCACTCGGACGTACAAGTAATATAGCAGTAGTGGGTTTTATCTTTGCAATCTAACAAATACCTTGACCTCTTTTAGGTGTTAAGTTGACCCATGACCTGTCAATGGCTGTGTTCAAATTGATGACAGTGATGTGATGTGATACACAAAGTGTCAGTGGATGATTATATAGATTTACAAGTCCTGTAAGGATAGTCGATCTATCATTGTTTTTAGACTGTCATTGTTGTATGTAGAATATGTATTATGTGAACATATAAAGCTTTAATATCAAGATCTAAAATTCATCGTGGGTTTCAAAGGACTGTACTGTAATTTCCTGTTAGAATCAAAATATTTAATGGCTTTCATTTGTGGCCGATATATTGTCATAAATACTGGTTACTTTGAATTACATAAATTTCCTAGTAGAAAATAAACGGCAGGCCTCTTATTTATTAATTTGTAGTGTTTGGGTTGTTGTAATTCATGTAAGAGTTTATAAAATTTCAATTGTAATGTCAAACAGCAGTAATATCTTTAATACATATATATCAAATACTCTGTTTTTATTCTGCTTGTTGAATTTTTATTTGTGCAAATCAATTGCATTTTTATATCATGATAAAACAGATGAACCTTTTACCATAATGATGTTTTTGTTATCATTTATAAAGTTTGACCATAGATACCTGGCTCGTTTAAAAAAAAAAAACAATTTGTAATACATGATATATGAGAAAGGTAAAGCACTCAGAGCTGAAATCCAACATATTTTTTGTGAAGTGATCTATCAGCGATTATAATTGGAGGATTTACTCAAGGTTATCTTTACCTTTCTCATATATTATTTATTACAACATGTCATCATGCATCGTCCGATGTTGTGTGCTGTGTACCGTCCGCCGTGCGTAAACTTTACATTAAAACACCTTCTCAATAACCAAAAGGCCCAGGGTACTGATATTTAGCCTGTTGCATGCTGGGATGAAGGGCTACCAAGTTTGTTCAAATGAATGACCTTCATTCAAGGTTACAGGGGTCAAAAAGGCTAAAAACTTTAAACGACTTCTTCTCAAGAACCAGATTGCCCAGGGTACTGATATTGGGCCTGTAGCATGCTGGGATGAAGGGCTACCACGTTTGTTCAAATGAATGACTTTGATCTTCATTCAAGGTCACAGGAGTCAAAAAGGATAAAATCTTTTAACAACTGAATAACTAAGATAACTGGATGTTGGACTTGTAGCATGGTGGGGATCGAGGTACCTTCATTCATGGTCTAATTCATCAAATATATCAGTACATGAACTTTTTCTATTAAATAGCTCCTTGTATTGCCTTATTTATTTGCCACAACTATATTCTTTGATGTGTTGTATTATGCCAATAGTCATATGACCGTTAAGGCCCATGGGCCTCTTGTTATTTTAAACGGGCCATGTACCTATGGTTTGACTTTGAAAATGTTGCTCTTCAACATAGAAATAAGAGATCCTAGAGGGATCTTGGTGCCCACCAAAGAATGGTCTATGTCCGACAATGGAAAAAGGGATGTTTCTCTGCTTTTCAAACTTTTTAAAACATATTACAAATAGCGATAACAAACTTTAACTATCAAATCTTGTTGACCGATCAGTCCCAAAACACAATATGCACAGCTAGGGACCTAGGGGAACCTGCACATGAAATTTGAGAAAGATTCCTTAAGTACCTTTAAAGAAATAGTTGTAAAAAACTTCAATTATCAAAATCCAAGTTGGGGGCCTGTCGGCCACCTTCGTCACCATTCGTTCCTAAATGCAATAAGCAAAACTAAGGCCCTAGGGGAACCTGAATATGAAATTTGAGACCGTTCTCTTCAGTGCTTTTGAGAATTAATGGTAACAAACTTCAACTATCAAAATACAAGAAGGCAACCTGTAAGCCATATGGTTGACCGATCGGTCCCAAATCACAATATGCACAACAAGGGCCCTAGGAGAACCTAAATATGAAATTTCAGAATGATCCCTTCAGTACTTTCTGAGAAATAGCGATAACAAACTTTATCAAAATTCAAGTAGGCAGCCATCTTGTCGACGGATTGGTCTCAAAATGCAATATACAAAACTAATTTCCTAGGGGAACCTACATATGAAATTTGAGAATGATCCCTTTCTGAGAAAGAGCGATAACAAGAATTGTTAACAGATGGAAGACTGACCACGGACAAAAAGCCTTTTTCAGGCCTAACTGGGGTCAATGAGGTCAATCTGGTGTAAGATTCAGTCTAATACCAAAAGTAATTATCCCTGAATCATACCAGTTGGTTTTGAATTTGTCATAGTCAGGTAAATGTATAATTTAAAGTTTACCCGAAATAAAAACTGATATTCAGATATGTCATTCTGTTTGCCAATCTACACTTGTAGCAATAATGTATAGGTACACTGTAAGCTATGTGCTTTTTGAAAAAAATTAAATAAAGAAATATTTGAGATTAAAACAACTCAACAGTTTATTTATATTACGACATCGTAGAAAGAGAAAGCTCTATAGCACCAGTACTGCTGCCTGGGGAATAGCAGTATAGTGTAAATGTTATCACCGCCGGTGAGGAAACCATGCTCCTTAGTTTCCCATGATACTGGGGAGTCGACAAAACCATGAACTGTCAGGCAGGCCCAAGGCACCTTCGTCTTCTGTATGTGATTTCTAGAAAATAAAAAGGCAAAAATTGCAATTGAAATGGAATTGATTGTCACTTAATTCAGTAATTGTATCTGCTTTGAAATTGGGACATTGTCACATGTAAATTATCAGTAACAATAAGCCAAAAAGTAACTGCAGAGCAAGAAACATTTTACGAATAATTTTTTTCATGTATAACAGCAATGAAAATAGCAGACAGTGTATCTGGCTAAGATTGATATCAGTACCTGAGTTCCTCCAAAACCCTATGTATGGTGGTGGGGGAAAAGAAGCCTTTGTACTGGACGTAGAGGGAAGCCTCAGCTTGGCGTGTTGGTCCTGGATATGTGTAGGTGGTGGTGTAGTTATCTGGCCCACCAGTACTGTCAATTAACACAATTCTCTTGTATAGCATATCCAGTCACCCCTTGTTAATTTGGCAGCTTGTAATCTGAGTAATGGTATTTGAATACTTGTACTTGAATACATAGTCATAATTTTGGTTGGAACCTCTTTGAAGACATGATGCACTTTATTTATGTATGCCAAACAGAGTAAAAGATAGCAAAGTGTAAATCCTACACCTAAAACTCAGAAGGAGTTATGGCCCTTAGTCTTACACAAAGCTTCGATTCAGCTAAATAAAGATCGTAGATAACTTACAGACACGAGTTAACAGCTATGCCTCCCAGCCACTCATACATGTCGTCCTGGTCATACTCTGAGCTGTCTGAATTCTCTGCATCTAACACAGGCACCTGTAGATGTTTCAACAGTCTCTGTTGACATTGTACATCTGTCTCTACACATTTATGACCTTTCATCTGAAAGTACTTCTGTAGTGAACTGGGGCACAGGGCATCATCTGGTGGAGACAAAGTGATTAATTGTTATTGAATTATTTGTGATCAAACAATTTATAAACAATGCTATTAAGCATTATCTATATTGCACCTTGATAATGACTGAGCCGATGAAAATATATTACCATATTCATTTTAAGCATTTTAGGGAATAACAAAGACAATGGTAGAATATTATGTTTTATTATACCTCACTTTCATTTAGAATGTTCTGATTGGATTAAACTTTATCTCCCCGGAATAGGGAGGCGAGGGAAATAACCCCAGGGAAATAACCCCTTGGAAGCTCCGCACATGACTGGAAGTGGACGTCGTCTGCAACGTCAACCAACAATGGTGACGCTGTTGCTTATGTTTTACAGTCCGACAAATTTAGCAACGTTGTTGGGAAACATCTTTATGAGTTCTTTAACCAGAGATTTAGATAGTTTGTTGATATTGAATATAACAAATTTAGGAATTCATTTGAATTTTGTTCGATATAATAAAAATTAATTTTAAAAAAATTATGTCCCTATGTGTCGGGATACATCTAGAATTGTCTCCCTGGAAAGAGTTATTTTTTTCTCAGGCTTCGCCCTTAAGAAAATAACTCTTTCAAAGGAGACAATTCTAGATGTATATCCCTCCACAAAGGGCCACAATTATATTATGTACAAGTAAACTAAAGTTTTGATTTTAATGAAATAGCAGAGACAATGGATATTATGTTTTGTACAGGTAAAGTACCATTAGGATACCACGTCATCATTACGTCAAATTTTATGTCAAGCCGATCTCGCAGACACCGAAACACTCTTTGATACTTCTTCTTCTCTGGTCGAAAGCATTTTTCTAGGAGATTGATGGTTACCACTGAGAAAGAAATAATCAATGAGTTAGGTTTAAAGGATATATAGCAATACTAACTGAAATACAATTTGCTTTAACTTCAATATCAAGCTCAGCTAGTAGAGAGATCAACCATCTCTTTATCTTGAGTGATTGAGATTTGGACCAGTCAATGCATGAAAAATAGTCTTCAAAATGATACTTCATAATAAAAACTTAATGTCAGACTTCTGATAAACAATTTGAACAGATAGAATCCTCGCTGTTAAAATCTGCTCTAGCTACCAGCTTGTTATATTGAGTATTAGCAAGACATCACATACCGTATATACTTAGTATAAGCTTGAGGTCTCTGCTCCACCCCAAACAGAGATAGAGTGAATTAATATAAGTTACTTATGAGCCTTGTGACACTGATTCTACTTGTTGGAATTAACGTTACATGGAAATGATACTTAGAGTCTAACAACTGTATAATTGTTATCATGCTGTTAACAAAGTTTCTTATCTAACAAGGACATAGTCATTCTGATCCCCCGCCAATGGAGATATCAAAGCTGAAGTAAGTTTGATTGTGGAGACTTATGTGTATGAAAAAAACCAGGAAAAGGGAAGTTGAGCTAAAGAAAGATGGAGTATAATTCAAGTAGAGCGGGGCTGCAATTGTTGAATCAGGTATACAGCCTTGACATTTATATTAGACTATATACACAAAGATGGGTGGAGTTTTGCAAAGTAACATTTACCATTTACCATGATATTTTCAGCAATGTTTCCATGGTAACGGAAAAAGTGCAAAAAATGAAAACCTAAAAATAGCAAAAGGTACTACTAGACCATAAACAGAAAGTGTCTATGAAGTTTTGTGGAAATATCTCTGCTGGTTTTAGAGTTATGCTCCGGAAATGAACCTGCTACAAAAATATGATATTTTCAGCAAAGTTTCTATGGTTACAGAAAAAAGCACAAAAAGTGAAAACCTAAAAATAGCAAAAGGCACTACTAGACCATAAGAACAATGTGTCTATGAAGTTTCATAGAAATATCTCTGCTGGTTTTAGAGTTGTGCTCCGGAAACGATTCTTACACAAAAATCTGCCATTTTCAGCAATGTTTCCATGGTTACAGAAAAAAGTCCAAAAAGTGAAAACCTTAAAATAGCAAAAGGCACTACTAGACCATAAGATCAATGTGTCTATGAAGTTTCGAAAACCTTAAAATAGCAAAAGGCACTACTAGACCATAAGATCAATGTGTCTATGAAGTTTCGTGGAAATATCTCTTCTGGTTTTAGAGTTATGCTCTGGAAACGAACCTGGTACAAAAATATGATATTTTCAGCAATGTTTCCATGGTTACAGAAAAAATGCTAAAAAAGAAAACCTGAAAATAGCAAAGGGCACTACTAGACCATAAGACCAATGTGTGTATGAAGTTTCGTGGAAATATCTCTACTGGTTTTAGAGTTATGCTCCAGAAACAATTCGTACGGACGGACAGACGGACGGACGGAACCCATTTGTATATCCCCCGCCAACTTCGTTGGGCGGGGGATAACAACATATCAGATTATTTGAGACATTAAATCCTGATGTTATTACCAAATTTATCTGGATTCTTATGAGGAAATTCTGCAGGCTTTCCTTCCAATCCCAAATACTGATACGTGTCTTTAGTCAAGTGCAGAATGAGCTGACCTGGAAATCACACAGATACGTATACATACCAGTTTTAGCCTGCAAATGTTAGAAATGGTAAGTAACCTTATCTGTGTGAGTAAAAAAGTCATGGAGATTTACATATATTATAATCTATCACTTTATCAATTTAACATTGAATCAAAAGAGCTTCATTATGTATTATCTAGTCTACAATGTGCTTAAAATTTATCTAATGCTCTGAAGTATCTAAATGAGCAATATAATCATATAAAATATATTTAAAGGTTGAATTGCAATAATTTTTTGGCCTATCTGTTACAATATATAGACCGAAAACAGAAAACCGAAGTGCACCCTAGTTCTGAGGATATAAAATAGAGTGCACTTCGGTTTTCTGTTTATACACTGAAAAACCAAACAATCATCACATTCAATACTTATAATTTATTTTTATTAACTAAAAGGAGAGACAAGCTGACAAAAAATATGATTTAATTACAAAAAGAATATTTTTCTATGGCACAATTAAACCTGACTCTAAACCCTCCTATGCAAATTGCCATAAAAAGTTTACCTTCTCATCATTTTGATGTTTTCAACTTGTTAAACCTCACCTCCATACCATTTTTCATTATTCTTTATTTAATTGTGCAATTGAGGAAAACTGGTTGGAAATATTAGTTATGAGAGGTTGTAGTGGATGGTTCAACTAGAGATCTCAGATGATCTACATCTGTCAATGGAAAGAGGAATCTTTTCTCTGCTTTTCAAACTTTTTCAAGCATACTACATATAAAATATGAGACAAATCGCTTCAGTTCTTTCCGAGAAATAGCAGTAACAAACTTCAATTTGTAAAAATCCAAGATGTCGGCCTATCGACCATCTTGTACACCGATCGGTCCTAAAATGCAATTTGCACAACTACAATCATAGGGTAATCTACATACCAGATTTAAGAGAGATCTCTTCAGTACTTTCTGAGAAATAGCGGTAACAAACTTCAACTACCAAAATCCAAGATGGTGGCCTGTCAGCCATCTTGTTGACCGATCGGTCCCAAAATGTAATATCCACAACTAGGGCCCTAGGGGAGCCTACATATGAAATTTTAGATAGTTCCCTTCAGTACTTTATGAGAAATAGCAGTAGCAAACTTCCAACTACCAAAATCCAAGATGGCTGCCTGTCAGCCATCTTGTTGACCGATAGGTCCCAAAATGTAATATGAACAAAAAGGGCCCTAGGGGAACCTACATATGAAATTTGAGACAAATCCTTTCATTACTTTCTGAGAAATAGCGGTAACAATCTTTAACTATCAAAATCCAAATTGGCTGCCTGGCAACCATCTTGTTGACTGATCAGTCCCAAAATGCAATATGCACAAATAGGGCCCTAGAGGAACCTATATATGAGATTTGAAAAAGATCCCTTTAGAACTTTCTGAAAAATAGCGGTAACAAAAATTGTTAATAGACAGATGGAAGGACGGGCGGACAACGGACCACTGACAAAAAGCGATTTGAATAGCCCACCATCTGATGATTGTGGGCTAAAAATCAACAAATTAAAGGATAATGTCTATTTGTGGGGACTTATAGTTATTTGTTTATGACGTCATCAAAATTTGTTTTATTTTTCAACCAATCAAATAGACAATATAATTTAAACAATAAAAGAATCATGCTTATAAGATAATAAAGAAGAAAATAACCTTAAGTATATGCAGTGAATGACAAAAACATATCAACCTTAATTGAATATAAGTTCACTCACCTGTAGGTAAAATAGCCAAACAATTGTCAACATCAATTGTCAAAGTAACCGTTCAACATCAATACGAGTTTTATGTGACATCAGACACAGGCGACCTGTCAGAAATATACAGAATTGATAATGTTCACATAATGTCACAAAGTCACTGCAATGTACTCAGTGACCATAGTAGTCATTGAACAATCACATCTAATAAATGCATAAGTCTTCATCGTTTGTCAGAAATGTTTGCATTTAAAATATTGCCATTTTTCATATTTTTTCTGCAAGAAGCAATAGCTAGAGCACAGCCTTACACAAACTCTACATTTACTGGGACTATACAGATACATCTATAAAATAAATATGAAAAGTTTGTTGTAAGGACGCGCTCTATGATTTCTGGATGAAAACTTAGCAAAATGGGCCAAAAATTATAAAATTTTCAAATTTAAAAGATGTATATCTCAGGTGGTAACCATGGCATCTTCACCTACAACCATATGTATCAAGGATGTACTCATTATTTGAAATTCAACAATTTAATATAAACATGTAGTTGAAGTTTGTTACCGATATTTCTCAGAAAGTACTTAAGGGATCTCTTAAGTACTTTCTGAGAAATATCGGTAACAAACTTCAACCACCAAAATCCAAAATGGCTGTCTGGCGGCCATCTTGTTGATCGATCGGTCCCAAAATGCAATTTGCGCAATCAGGGTTCTAGGGGAATATACATATGAAATTTGAAAAAGATCCCTGCAGTCCTTTTTGAGAAATAGTGGTAGCAAGAAATGTTAATGGACGGAAGGAAGGACGGAATGACGTAAGGATGGTAGGACGGACGGACCACGGATGAAAAGCGATTTAAAAAGCCCATCATCTAATAATGGTGGACTAAAAAGGGGGAGTACTCAAATATTTCTTGGATACAGTACTTGAAGCATGTAATGTTCCCTTCAAATGCATGTGAAACGAAAAAACGCAAATGAAAAAAAGAAGAATGAAGAAACACTTTTCTCTAATGAAAAACGCAAGCTATCGAAGAAAAACGCAAACAAAAAACATAAAATGAAATACGTAAACGGGAAAAAAAAGCCAAAAATTGAAGAGATTTTACCTTAAGCAAATTTTTTTTTATTCAATATAGGCTCAAATATAATTTACAAACAAATTAATAGAAACAAAATGTAACAAAGCATATACCTGTTTTAATGAATGCTCCAATCAAATCCATATCAATCAATTCTATGACTGAAAGTCCATGTATAGTGAAAGACTTCTCCTCCATACAAAGATCTTGGATGTCATTTGGTATGGCCTTAGTATCTGGCAGTGTTAATCCAACCTGCAAAAATAATTCACAGCTAACAATATTGTGTAACATACCAGGCGGGGGTTCTAACAGAGATATACTTGGGTCCCAGCTGTTATAAATCACAAACTACACTACAGCAGCCAATATATACAAATAATAATGCTTAATACCAGTAACACTATACAAAGTCCTATGTACAATACATGAAAACAAATGGCAGAGTACCTCTCTGTACTACAACACTTTAGCTGAAGGGAGACAACCCCTATACAAAATCGGAGCGCAACACCCCAAGTGCTGATAAATATGTACGCAAAACAAACCACCGCACAGTAGCAACTATACACTACAACTGCCTGTTGCCAAATGTATAGTCTGACAGGGGTTCAGAGCCTGCTGGTTGCGATCGTGTTGCCAATACTAACTCTACTGTAACCAGGCCTACTCACAACCAGCCTTGGTCGTGAGTGTTCAGGACTACTAACTAGTGGTCGTGAGACCTATATGACATCACAGTACGGCTGCCTGTCGCCTCGCCAAAGATTATGTACAAGACACTGACACATGTACGGATCAAACATAGCTTCCGACTACCATAATACGACTATCCACCACCGAGCTAAAGCTCGGGCCTGCTGCTTGTTACAATAGCCAGGTATCTCAAGACCTATATGTCATGAGCACTCGATCACAACTAGTAGTCATTGTCGCGAGTACCTCGCGACCGATAGTCAACAGTCAACACCACAAACTACACACTAGCCATAGCTGAGAGCTATGCTAGGAATGATCCACTGGGTATGACACTGATCAAGGCAAGGTTTCTGCAGGCACATCTGTCTCTCAATGCCGATACCTACTGGAGAGTGTGACTCGATGTTAACCGGTCGATGACCAGAACAAAGAGTAAGAATTTTCTCAGCTCGCTTCCTTTTATAGTACTGGAGGAAGGAGCGCACCTAGCAGCAAACAAAGAAACTAAAATCACACTGAGTCATTGAAACGCTTACAAGATATACAACAACACTAAAGCGTCTGGAAACACATACGTTACGCATGTGACGCTGCGGTAAGGCCTATTTTTGCCACAATTGCTATTATTCACAGTACTGGTCACACTGTTTTCCAGCCGTTGTAAGTCGTTGACTTGTAAGGCTGATCTATATTTGGTTTCATCCTTGATCCTCTTCTTATTGCGCAACGAGGTGACATTTTACATTATTTATATTTTAAAATCACTATTGGTCATTGGTTATGTTTTCATGAGCAAACATGTTGTAACATTAGGTGCAAGAGTATACATAGTGTGCAGCCAAAGGAAGTCTCTGTAGGTCATTTGTTTTCTCCTGAGCTGTCTGTAGCTTGGATGTAGGGTGGCTATTACGTCAGTGGTAGTAACCTGTGGAGTATTGAGGATGCCATTACACTAATAATATTATTAGATATCGAAAATGTGAAATTTCTGATGTGCATTTAGACATGATGTAATGATCAAAAGTGTCTCATTGTGCTATGTATATTGTTGGAGTAAATTACTGAATTAACTTGTAAATATCATAGTTGTTAAAATCGTCTGTCAATATCAAAGGTAACGTTACCTGTGCGTTCCATTTGCAGATTTGTACCAGTTTTTATTGATACGAATCTGCTGTATCTCAAATGGAACGCGCCGTACCAGCAGAACTGTACCGGTACAAGTGGTTCGTTTTCAGAAGCGTACCACTTGGATATCAGATGGCAGACTAGAGATTTTTCATTTGTGGTCGAAATGTTTTCTTTGCTGAAAACAAGACAGAGGTTATTTATATCTGATAAAATTATAAGAGTGCAGCTCTCTGCACAGCCAACGGCTGCGTAGAGCGAAGCTCTACTAACCATAATACGTGTGTGAGCATATAGATTCCAATACATTCCAGTACCCCTTGGACTTTGAAATTGTGTCCCGCGGGAAAAATCTCGCGCCTCCATGTAGGCAGCCATGTTTTAATTCTCGTTATCAGCACGACGAGATTTGAAATTTCTATACTAGACTAAATATGTTATCAGTATACGCTTTAAAATTACTTTAAGTAGTTTTAATTTACACATATACAAGAACAACGCAATAAATGTACTGGTCCAATATATACTGTGTATGTTCTCAAGCGCACGGCACCATCAGCACTCAGCAGTGACGTCACAAAACCTGACGCCAAAGATGACGGCACAGATTCGCAAGTAGTTTTGATAGCATCGCATGTTGCCAAATTTTCTCTGCATCTGATCAGAACAAGATTGAACTATTTTATTAGGATTATTTTGAATTCTTTCTAACTATCGATAGTATGTGCATGTCAGTGAAATATTTTATTGTTAATCTCGTAGAAAAATATAGACAATATGATGTTATAATCTTTTACATGTAACTGCGCTCTTCTGAGAATTTGTCTTAAATTCATATTATGGATTATTTATTTCAATGATTTTCTAAACTATTTAAGAATTATTTTTATATCCATTTTGTTGTACTAAATTGATACGGCACCGCCAAATGGAACGCGTTTGGATTTTTCCATGATGGCAGCACCCATAAGAATGACACGCTTCGAATATATAAACCAAGTGTTTTCGGTGTTTAGTACAACTGGTACGAATCCGCAAATGGAACGCACGGCATATTTCACAGTGCGGGTTGTTTTGTGCAAGCTGTCGACACAAAAACAAAACAGATGCAATGCTTTATGAAAACATATGAAAACACTTACAGAAAAATTGAAGTAATGATTCAAGATGACTTCTTTATGTTTAGATTTAGGGTTCAGAAACGAAGAAGTCTCAAATATCCTCTTCCCGAGGTTTTCACGTTTCGATAACATGGGCGCCGCCATGACACTTTTGTATAAATTAAAAACCGGAGACGAATCCGGAGATCACCATGTAAAATCTTTAATATAAGGCAATACACTGTTTAATAAAATTAACAAAATAAATACGAATAGTATCATTATTATTATTATTATATTAATGAATTAAATATATAAAAACAGATAATACTAAATGTACAAAATATTTTTTTCATTCATAATAATTAAATAATTAATTTTGTGTTTGACATGTTTTTTAATCAAAATAATTAAGATTTGCATACTGTTTTTTGTTAACTCTACTGTAGGCCTACAGTATAAAATTACATTTCTGCAATATGATGGTATTTTGGCTGATTTCAGGTTTATAACCAGTAGGTCTAGTACTCCGGTACTAGATTGTATTTTTGTGAAACAGTTTATTTTCTACCAATTTTAATGATAAAAATTGTTTACACATGTGATGAAAAGTTGAATTTTTATGAAAATGGCTTTGAATTTATAAACCCGTGATAAATTCCGGATTTTTTTTAAATATCTCCATTTTCCAGCTTTCGGCACCACTCAACAGGGGAGTGGCATCAAACAGCTGAGCTGTCCCTCACTGGGACCGGGCTGACTGGGACCGGCGCTGGTGGGGGCCCATAAAGATAGATAACTCGTCTATGATTAGAGCAATACTATTTTGTATACGGGTGCTGTATACAGATATTATACACATGTGTTAAAATATATCGAGGTTAACCTGATTTTTAAAATAAATGATTTAGTGCATATTGATTTTTTTTTTTTTATTTTTTTTTTATTTTTGAAGAGATTTTACATGGGTACAAAAAGCATTTACATATGATATTCAATATTCATTATTTAAATCGTAATATTCATTTATAAACTTTGAACTTCTCTAATACTGTAAACCAAGTTATTTACAAGGGCTGCTAGATATAATGCACTCTCAAGGTGAAAAAACCAAGTTTACTCTCTCTGTAGATATGTATATATGCATTATATATATTAATTAGTTATTATGTGTTTTCACATATATATAATACTCGACTGGATTATATCAAATCTGAAAAGAGGAAAAAACATATTTGCCGTGTAGATAACGTGGTTTACAGTACCAGGTATTCCATATACAATATGATAGTAATTTTCTTGAGTTTTAATTGAAAGATTAATGACAGAAATTTGCAAGTTGCACCCTTTTAGAAAAGCAAAAGAAGAGATTAAGTAAAAAAGAAGAATAGTAGAAAGAACTGAGAGAGGAAGAAGTGGCAATGGACTGACAAGGCTCATTATTCTCAATGAGATTTATAAAATCATATGTAAAAAGATTAGATACCACGCCAAGATCATGCAAAAAGGAAATTAAAGTATATTAAGAGAAAAAGTTTAAAAAGTGACATTATTCTAAAAAACTTTCCCATTTTCTCCACTCATTGACAAATTTCATAATATGTGTTTCACCCTTGGTTGTTGCAATATATTTTTCAGTCCTGTACATATCCTTCAAAAGACTTTTAAACGCATTCATTGATAAACCAATTTGGAGACATCTAGCACTATAACTATACTGCTTTAGTACTGAAATGACAACATTATCTGTAGAATTTTTACAATTAGAGAGTCCAAAAATGAAAGATTCCTTATTAAACGAAAATGGAATTAAAAGCATCTCTAATATGGATTCAAAATTTGATAGGAATAACTGAACAATTTCACAGTCCCATAATGTATGAACTATAGTCTCAATTTCAGTTTTACACTGATGACAGTAAGGAGTGTCTACAAGGCCTATTGTAAAGAGATATGAATTTGTGGTTAAAATATACTGATTAATTCTAAACTGAAGCCACTGCAATTTTGTGCTTCTGGTACTGATAAAAGGAATAATGTATTTTTGTCTCCATTTTTGATTGTCAAAACCAAAAATATCATCCCATTTTTTTCTTCCTGTAGCAACAGTAGTATTCTGGCAAAGTGCCTTATAAAAATCACTTGCTCCTTTTTTATGCTTAACAAATACTTCTAAGTTTTTTGGGATGAAAGGGTAATTTAAAATCCTATTGGAAATTTCATCTGATGAGAAAGTTTTTTTAATGGCATTGATTACACCTTGATATGTAAGAAAATCTGTATGCATATTAAATTTCTGATTAAACTCATATAGACTGTAAAACACAACATTTTCACTATTTTTTATCATATCATTCAGGACTTATGAAAACATCTTTCCAAAACAGGTTTTTACAGTTTTGTTGACATTTTGAAATATAATCACTACCACAATGCGCTAATATGTTTTCATTACCAAACCTTTTAAAGTACAAGCTCCATTTTCCCTCTGATGTGTACAACCTACGTATCCATGTTAGTTTCAGGGAGTCAATAAAGGATTCTAAATGAATCATTTTAAGTCCACCCTCATGAAAACTTTTAATAGTTATATCTCTTTTTATTTTCTCAGATTTACCATTCCATAAAAAGTTATAGAGTTCTGTATTCATTTTTTTTTAAATAGGCTATCCGGATTTGGCAATGCTATGAATAGGTGATTAAATTGAGATATCAGAAGAGATTTGATAATATATATTTTGCCAACAGGTGTGAGATTTCTTCTCTTCCAGGTATTTATCAAAGATTTAAGTTTAACTATTTTTTTTTTATCACAGTTTAGTCTGGGGATTCTGTGTAAATCAACACTGAAGTCTATACCTAAAACTGTAAATTTTGTTATACCCCATTGCAAATTCCATTCTGGGAAATATATATCATCACTATATTTTTTACTACCAATCCACACAACTTGTGTTTTGTTTTTGTTTATTTTAATTCAGACCAGATATTTTTGCAAAGTTATTAAACTCGTTCACAGATTCCTTCAAAGACCGTGTAAAAGAAGGGAAGTATCATTCGCATATTGGAAAAGAACTATTGGAATACTCTCTATATTTATACCTTTGATATTCTTATTCTTTCTAATTCTAATCGCAAGTATTTCGACACATAAAATAAATATATGGGGAGCAATAGGGTCACCCTGACGACAGCCTCTTTTGACTTCAAAGAAGTTTGAAAGATCTCCACCTTGATTTATATAAGAAAGTGCATATTGATATTATGTATTTTATATTTTGTAGCTTTACCTGAATGTTAAAGATAGTTGTTTCTATTTTCTTGCATTTTCATCAACGTTCCCGCTGACTGATATACATGCATGTACCAATGTATGTTTTCAAATTAATTAACAATTGACTCCGTCCTTTTTTGTTCTTGTTGTTTTTAACTCTAACGAGAAAAAAAATAGATTTTTTTTTTAAACTGTGGCAAAATTGTTTTAAATAAAGAAATCATTTTAAACTTATGTACATATTTTAAACACTTTTAAATACATGCAGACAAAGTCTCAGCTCTAACATTTCAATAAGTTATTTTTTATTTAATTCTTATATGGTATATGACATTTGTAATGTTAAAGTACTCTAAAATGATATTTCTTTATTCAAAGCTTGTGCCAATTATCTGTAAGGTTCTAGTAATATTGTATCACTTAAAATTGATATTTGGTTCATCGTTAATTTGACCTATTGCTACGTTTACAAGTATAATCCACTTCACTTTTTGTATGTAAAAATGTAAAATTGCTTATATATATATATTTTATATATATATATATATATATAAAGTTAAAAAAAAGTTCTTTGTACATACAAGTATACCATATATTTCTTCAAGAAAAAAACCTTCATGACAAAGGTATTTCGCCTTTGTCACGAAGGTGTTTTTCTTGAAGAAATATATATATATATATATCCTTCTTTTTTGTTTACGTTTCTTGTACATTGCTTATCCACTTTTATTTGTTTTCTTCTTTGTCTTGTTAGATTTTGTAACCATGTACATGTATGTCTGAGATATATATGAACGATTAAAGGGAGGCAAATGATGTCAAAAAATCAAGAATAAAAGAAAATTAAAAATTGTAATAAAAATATATCAAAATTCTCAGTTAGTTTGGTTTATAATTAGGTAAACCACCTATCACGGCATATATCTCGGGCAAATATTGCTACAAGGTCAAGACATAATGTTGAGGAAAATTGTTTTAAGCGATATAAAACACAACGGTCCTAGCCAGCACCGGGCCCAGTCAGCTGCGGTCCTGGTGAGCGCCAGCTCAGCTGTTTGACACGTGCACTGTTGCACCACCGTCTTTTTCGGTACATCGGAATTAGCTACACTCGAAGCGACAGCACAAAACATCGATAATTAAATCAATGTTTTTAGCTATATAAAATTAATACTGCTTGTCATTTCCTGGGTAGGTGTTTCACAAACTATTCTAGATTCGTTAAAGGTATAAACTATGTAAACTGAATGAGCCACTATAAAATTAATAGACAATATGCATGGTGTACATGGCGTGTACTTTCGGCGAGATGTTGAAATCTGAAAATAGTTTCCTTTTACAAATGTATTGCAAATATTCGGCCTGTCTGATCTTAAATGTATATTAGCAATATGTATAATTGCTATACTATTGTAATTAGACCAATATAACAACATTATGTGTACTATACATGCCATAAGCCCCCTCTCTTCGAGAGCTAAAAATGGAAACTATTAAAGGGACAATTCAGTAAGGCTAATTCGTTACATAACCACGAAGCAAAATATGACATTAATGTATTGTTCTACAGTCCTTATGAAACATATGACTAGAAATAGCGACAAATTCCACAACATTGTTAAGTATTTTGATTAATACCATTGAAATTCCAGATCGTTGATCAACACGATTAAGCAGATACAACATGTACGCTGTTCCCTTACCCGAGTCAAAGTCACGCACGTTAAACAAATGCAATACATAACCACTGAGGAGTTGATGAAATTATTTTTAGACAAGAACATGCATCTAATAATGTTACCACAACTGTAAGAGCGATTTGAGTATTTCTAGACAAAAAATGCTTTACTACACAGGCAAGGGTCAGGGTTCGGCATACAAGGCTATGTGTAATGGTGATTGAACATTTCACATACATTTGACTGCAGTGGGCTTTTCTGACATGTATCACAGTAAAACCAACTAATCTAATTTCCATTAGAACTGGTTTGTTTCCGAAATATGTGCAAGTTTTAATGAAGTCTTAGAGCGAATTGTCCCTTTAATGATATGGTATTGGTAATAGTGATGCTTTTGCAGCGGGATTGGACTGGTCGATCATCGGTCACCAGGTAGCTCAGTCAGTAGAGCACTCGGCTAGTTTTCGGAGGGTCCCAGGTTCGAATTCCGGTCTGGCTGCTACATTTTCTCCTCTCCTGTTACAAAATTGGCGCCCAACTAAATAATCCACGGTGGTGGTGTTTGGAAGGGTCTCGTATGTCTTCGAGGGCGACGACTTCGAGAAAGGAGGGAGCAGTGTAGTGGGATTGGACTGGGACGATCATCGGTCACCAGGTAGCTCAGTTGGTAGAACACTCGGCTAGTTTTCGGAGGGTCCCGGGTGCGAATCTCGATCTGGCCGCTACATTAACACTTTGGACAGTCTTTCGAAACGATAGAAGACATTTACAAAGATTTTAACTTTAAATTATCCCCGAAACAAGGGATATTGCATGCAATTTGAATTCCTCCGTCCATTTGGCTGTTACATTTTTCTTAAATCCGCCCGTTATCAGTATAATTCAATTCATTTCAAAATATTTTATTGAGCATAAAAAGGATTGGATAACAGGCAGTGCCTAGTTATATTGAATATATATATTAAGTATTCGTGGCGCCCTCTATTTATCTTCCTGGTAACAGTTTATTACTTCCATTACGATCATTCAAATTCAAAACTATACACGTATATCCTTTGAATCCCCCGCTTGCGCTAGTATTGACGTCACCAAGTTCAATAAACGGAACAGCCATATCACCAACGTCTGAATATAGTTTAACACAAAACAGTTTGAAACAAGCGAACAAATGAAATTATGCGATGATATTTTTAATATGTATTAAATGTATGCTATTTTGTAAGTAAGATAATACTATTAGATTTCATAGACCGCCCTACTTTAGACGTAAGAATACATTGCATACATTGTCAGTGACGCGGCGGAAACGTTAAATATTCTTACGCTTGACCAGAATGGAGTTCATATAGGGATTGGATTTCGTTTTTATGTTAACCATGCTTGTATGGAGCAATTCCTCTAAGAATATATTCTATGGGGCGCGTCATATTGAATATATTCTTAGAGGAATTGCTCCATACAAGCATGGTTAACATAAAAACGAAATCCAATCCCTATATTTACACTCACACGACTTTTTATTTATATTTTATGCAATAAAATCGTCATTTGAAAGTGACGTAATTATTCAATAAAAGTCGGTCAAAAGTGGGAGGAGCTTACTCAATTGAACAGCGAATGATGACGCTTCACGTAAGGTAGAATTATTCATCCGCGACGACAAAAAAGTGCAATATTTTAATGTAAAATAAACATGACAAACAAAGTAAATTTCAGAGATAATTTTATTTAATCAGATCAGAACTTTAAATATATATTCAATTTTGCTAAAAGTAAATATATAGCGTAATAACATAAAGAATTTGTACACGGCCACATGTGCGAACTCGGTGACCGTTATTGTGCAGCGAGGCGAAGCTGACGCACGCTTACATACTTGAATTTGCCGAAGTTGTCAAAACACCTATTTTCAAGTAGCTTATATTTAATGTGTTTGAGATGTCGTCTGACTTGACGATATTATATCCTTGGGAGCCATGTGATTATATAATCTACGCTTAGATCCATATCGCCATCGATAGATGAAACAAATTCACTTGTGTTCGATGGATACAATGTACACTGTATTTGTGGTGACGCGTAACTGTCAACACGTGGATTATTAGCGGTGCATGTTTTATAATACACATGATTAAATTCTCAAAGAACAAAGACAAGAGGATATGTTTATAACTGACCGATCGTAGGACGAACATAGGCACAGAGGTAATGTTTACATTTGACACCCATCATTTTTAACAAAAATGAAAGCACTTCCCCCCTGTCGGGATATTTTTCCGTTTCTTTATACAATTGTTAATTTAACAATTGTTTGAATCATATATAAATATAAAACATGTATATATTGTTTACATTTTTCCAAAATTCTATGAAAAACAACAATATACACGTAATGTTGCGTCAAAATGTTAACAAAGCCATGTGTTTCTTTTTTTTTTTTTTAAGTAGTCCTTTTACGTTGCACAGAACATTTTCATACGCAAGTTCAAAGTTCAATGTTACCATGCAGTTATGGTAAACAAAATCGGCTAGTATTAGCGTATAGTGACCAAGCCTAGCAAGTGTAAATATAGCCTGATATTGCCTATCTCGTTTAACATAGATCGAACGAGAAACTGAAAGTCGAATGGAAATATAGTAGGATAATAAAATTATGTTAACTTATACACCAATAAAAGAGAATGCACTGTCGGTTTTGAATGTCAGGTTTTGGACAAACCAGGTAAAATACTGTAACGATTTCCGCCTCCGGTCCTCTTGTAGGGTCCCTTCGTCAGTATAACGAAAGTGGTATTCACAGACTACCTGGAATGTCACATACAAATTTCTTATCCTGGCGTCTCCGGAGTACAGCTGTCTTCTGGACTATGGGTTTCTCAGTTAGATTATAGTCTGAGTAGTAGTCATTATTGTAATATCAATGAATAACAAAGGCCAGTTTTTTTAAGTATAAATGTTATCATTAAGAAATCATAAGAGTTAACTTACAATATGCAATATACAATAAAATAGCAACCTCATGAAATCTCTGACTAGAATAAGTGAAGTTCAAAGAACAACTTTAACTTGCAACTAATATAAGAGTACGAGCCTCAATCCATCCACATATAAACTCACAATAAATATGAATTAACAGAGAACATAGAAACTATCTCTAGGGATAATCAATAATATAAGTAATATTGATCTTTGGCAAATAGCTAAAACTATAATCCCCAATAAAGAGAAAATTTATAATATTGGGAAATAATTACAGATAAATAGATTTATTAAGAGAGGATAGATTGCCGTTATCCCACGGTAGTGTTATCCCAAGTACCAAAGTTCGTTACTAGTTCTAATAACAATTCTATAATTCCACTAGTTAAAAATCACTATCATTAAATGTGATAACCTATCACTGGCCTATTATATAGGAGTAATAGTGCTATATAACGATATAAATGATACTGGCTTATATATAGATAGACAATAGACTTAATAAGTTTTAAGGCAACACGAATCGTGATGCAGATCCAATAAATAGCATGTATGTATATTACTAGTCCGCTAAACCTGCCTATATTATTAGGCTTTTTTATATTTTTTTTTTTTGCCTAATATATAGACTATATAGACTATTAGGCAAAAAAAAAATAAACAAAAAAGCCTAATAATATAGGCAGGTTTAGCGGACTAGTATATTACTAGTGATAACACCAAGTAATAACCATTATTACGTACATTTCGATTCAGTTGGGGTGAACCAGATTTCAGATTTTCAGATTTTATTTCACTCTCAGACATACAAGTATGTAACAGGAGGTCACTATACATAATATAAACATACAAGTATATTGGGCCTATAGCGCAACAGTGCATTACAATATGTATTAGTGATGTACATGCTCAATCAATAGTTTTTCAATTTTCTTCAAAAACTTACATATATTTGTCAGAACAGTAATGTTACATATAGTAAACAGCCCTTTCATTTTGATAACACTATGGTTTCTATAATAGTAACTTGGTATATACATTTCTCGTAAACGTTTCACCATTTCATTACTGCATTGAAACAAATAATGATATTCGTTTCCAATATCAGTAAAACATAGATTACAAGTTCTATTTACTTCAGGGGTCCCAGTCCATCTTCCAGTTTCTATAGGTAAGTGCATGTTCGAGGTTCTGAATTTTATGATGATTTGTCTATCTATTGGCTTTAGTTTCACAAGATACTTTTCAAATTCAAAATTGCTTTTAAAAATAGAATAAGTACGACCTCTTGATGAATTCTCTATATCATTAAACCATTTTTGTACAAATTGATCTTGTAATCTTTGTTTTACGATAGATTTCAAATATTCTCTATTATATGTACATACATTCTGGAAGTCCCATATATAATTCAAACCAGTTTCTTCAAAAATATTTTTAACATTTTGCATCCATTTGAATTCCATGATATTATTTGTTTGCAAGTTTAACATCAACTTATATATATTACTTGAAAGATTATCAGTAGTAATCAATTTATGCCAGAACATAATAATTCTGTTTTTAACCTCTATATAGTGAGGGAATCTCCCTAATTCACCATATACCATGTAATTACACGTACTTTTCCTAACGCCGAGTATACGTTTACAAAACTGTAAATGAAGCTTTTCAATAGCTGTAATATTTTCGTGACCCCATACTTCTACTGAGTACATCAATATTGGTAAAACAAGGGAATCATATACTTTTAACTGGAGATCAATAGGAAGAGGGATGTTTCTTATTTTCTTGTAAACAGCAAACATAGCTTTTCTTGACTGTTCCAACAGTTTCAATTTCGTTTTATGAAAACTCCCATTGTAATTCATCAATATTCCTAGATAAGAAAACGAATCTACAATTTCAATCTCTTTGTTAAATAATGTGAAATGAGGACGAGTTCGAGACTTCCTCTTTGAAAAAATAACAATTTTTGTCTTATTTGTGTTTAATTCAAGTTTCCAATTTTCACAATAAATTTCAAATTTATTTAAGGCTGACTGTAGATCGTTAGCTGATTCAGCCATTATAACTGTATCATCTGCATAAAGAATTACAAATAGTTTAATATACATTCCAATAGTATTACCTAAATCTTTTACATTCTTCAAACAGTTGACACCATGCTCTTCAAAAAAAGTTTCAATATCATTAAGAAAAATAGCAAATAAGAAGGGTGACAAATTTTCTCCTTGCTTTACACCGACGTTGCAAGTAAACATATCAGATACATCATTTCCATTTTTGACACAGGATTTTGTATTTTCATATAGATTAATAATTGCTTTAAACATTTTCCCTGTTATATTGCTTCTTTGAACTTTTTGCCATAAACCGAGTCTCCAAACTGAATCAAAAGCTTTTCTAAAATCAACAAACGAACAGAACAGTTTTTTACCAAGTGAGAAATAGATAGAAGTTAGAACATGTAGAATAAAAATATTATCAGTTGTAGAATGGTTTTTCCTGAATCCTGCCTGGGCAGAAGTTATCAAGTTTATTTCATCAGCCATTTTGTTTAGTCTACAATTTAATATGGATGTAAAAACTTTACCGAGACAAGAAACAAGACTTATTGCTCTATAATTATCTAGATTGTTAGGATCCCCTTTACGCTTATATATAGGTTTTATAACCCCTATCTTCCATGAGCTTGGAATGAAGCCCGTATCAAATATGATATTAAATATCTTACAATATAATGGCATAAGAATTTCTGCGGTGGATTTTAAGTATTCATTTAGAATTCCATCATGACCTGGAGCCTTATTATTACTTAAACCGGCAATAGAACAAGTTATTTCGTCCTCAGTAATTTCGTTATTTAATAAATCATCAAATATCCCATCAACAATTTCGCCATCAAAGCTATTATTAGAGTTATCTCCCTTGTTTAAATTTTTGAAATAATCATACAAATCTTCTATGGATTTATCAATAATATTTTGTTTACTAGTTCCGTCAATTTTATTGAGGATATTCCAAAATGTTCTGGGCTCTGATTTGGATACGTTTCGTAATTCCCTTTCCATTTTCTCTTGGTGAATTCTATAAAATTTATTCAGAGTTTTTCTGTATTCTTTACAAGTATTCTTAAGGGTAGTCTTGTTTGTCGAGGTTTTATCTTGATTATAACATCTTTTAGCCTGGTGAAATAAAATTCTTTTAAGATGACATTCATTAGTGAACCAAGGTTTATTTCTTTTTTTTTACATCTAATTGAATGGTGGGATGTTTTCTTTTCGCCAAAAATATGCTTCGCCGAATTTTTGAATAATATACCTAAATCATTTACAACATTGTCTATTTCAGAAGCGGTGACTAGCTCATTCGGCTTAACTACTAACCTGTCCAATTTTCCCATGATATCTTGAAGACTACCAAACGCATCTTCTTCGATATGGTTAACATAAGCCATTAATTTTTCATTATTCCATTTTATATAATTATTTGCTGAAGTATTCTCTATATCTTCTCTGTTTGTTCTAGCTATATCCATTTTGTTAGAGACGCAAAATTCAAGTCTACAGTGAACATCCGAAAATAAGGGGTCAAAATCAAATACTTCGAAGTTAGATATGTGCTTGAAACAATCAGATGAAAGTAGTAGATAGTCAATCACGCTAGTTTCGTTACATGTAACTTTTCCAATAAATCTGTCTTTCCCAATCCGACCATTAGCAATGAATATATTATTATTTTTACAAAACTCTAGAAGTTTATATCCAAAACTATAAGTTCTTCCTTTACACTGACTTGTTCTCTGTAACGAAATACCAGCATCACTTAGATTTTGTAGATCATAAAAGTATTTATAGAGTTCATCATTAGAATTGATATCTAAAACATCAATAAGAGTATCATCAGGCTGTATATAATCATTATTACATTGTGTTTTGGCATTAAAGTCACCAACAAAAGCAAATTTACAATTATCGTCAGCAATATCAATCATTTCGTTTTCAATTTCTTCAAAACAATCGGCTGATGAATATTTCGAGTTTTCAGGAGGAATGTAAACACAGCCTAAAAGTATATCAAAATCCTTATTAGTTAATGTTTTAGGCAATCTCATCCACTGTATAAAATCAGATGGAGTTTGGTGGAATTGTAAATGAGTTTTCAACTCTTCTTTATATATAATAAGAATGCCACCCGATTTTCTTTTCACCTCTTTAGACCTGTTTTTACAGAAATATCCATAGCCATGTGGTAAATCTAATACATCAAATTCATCCAATTTACTTTCGGCAAAAATCAATATGTCGTACGATTGGATAAGTAAATCAAATTCTGGTGATCTCAGTTTTGATGATACACCACATACATTAACAAATGTAACTTTAATTGATTTATTCGGACAATGTCCCGGTGTTTCATCGTCAGAGTCACTGTATAGTTCCTCCTCGCACCCTTAGCGGTATCTATCAGGGGTGGAGTCAAAACGCCCTCGCTTGCGGGGACGTCGTCGATTTGGCGTGCCGAATGCGTGGAATGGTGGAGTAGCATTACGTTGGGTACCTTGGGCATAGTTTCCTGTGGGTTGTGGTGTCTGATGGCCTTGTTCGTCGTAGGGTTGTCCATCTACATATAGGATATCGCGCACAATTTTGGCCCTGTGCCCCTCTGTGCGGAGCTGGCGTAGTTTGGGATAAAGGCTACGACGCGCCTGCTCAATTTCCTCAGGAAATTGTCGGTTGATTCTGTACGGCTTTCCGCGGAGCTTTCTGGCATTTTGTAGGACATGCTCTAGGTCTGCTCGGTAAATAAATTTCGCTATTATCGGCCTAGGACCTCTTCTCGATTCTCTACCGAATCTATGAACATTAGCAAACTGGGGGGATTCATAAATGCCGAGTTGCTCGTCGAGGAATTGTCGTATGACGTCATATGTATTCTCCCAGTTCTGCTCATTAATGCCAGAAAAGATCAGATTGTATTTCATAGATCGACATCTCAGGTCCGTAAGTTGTTCTGTAATCTCATCGTTTTTCTCCGTCAAATCAGCTAAAAAATGTTCTTTTTCAGTTTTGTATTTGTCTAGGTCTTGTTGTAATTGTTTCACCATGGATTCTAATTTTCTTGTATGTTCTTGTAAGTTTTTAACGTTTTGTTCACCTTTTTGACATTGTTCGGTCACGCCATCGAAGATGTTACTCAATCCCTTAAGATTATTGTCAAATTCGGAGAAACGTACGTTTAGTTGACCGGTTTCATTTTCAAGGGAGGTCACTCTTCCCGACAATTTGGACACTGATTCACATACGGTATCTATACGTTTGATGGCAATGTCAAAATAATCAAGTTTGGAGCTGATGGAATTATTCATTTTTATTATCAACTTATGCAAAGTTTCAAGAGTAATGGGTTCATTCTCAGACTCACAGTCGTATAACGTAGCCCTGCTTTCAGCTAATACATCAGACAGTTTATCATGCTGGTCTGCCATGTTTACATATGTGGTTCACTCGCGTACACAGACAGGTAAGGCACGGGTATTCACAGGTGACATACGCGTATATAGTGTTCATTCATGCGGCAATGCGTAATGGCAGTAGTTGAGTACCTTCAGTAGACCGTGACGAATCGCCGATCGTATAGTCTCCTTACAGCATTGGACGAAATTCACCTGTAAGTCTATTTATAGTAACAGTTTGGATTATAATTTGTTAATAAACACACATCTCAAAAAACTACTTTTCAAGTTGACAAACTTCAGCAAAGTCACTCCAAATAATACCAAACAGTTCCGATAACGAACTCATGGGAAAATATTGATACTCATCTCGTTACTTCATCGATAATCTCCATCTCTGTCAGAGCAATATCAAACGTGTCGGTGAACTGGGCGCCGCCATGTTTTTAAACCCGATGCCGGTCGAATGACTACTGGCTGCCCAGCGCATGAAACCCGGTATTTATACCCAAAAGCTGTCAGTGACAGACACGCGGCTGTCAGTGACAACCCAGTGACAGCCCGAAGCTGTCATTTGGAAGCCGCTGGCAACCGGAAGCTGTCATCGTAACCATGTTACGCCAAGAAACTAACAATCCTTACAACTATTAATATAGTTCCTAATGAAATACTAAAATCATTAACTTAGATAATTTATACAATAACTATAACATATTTCTAACTCAATAATGATCCGGAAATCATACAAAATCTAGAAGAGCCGGATACGACTCTAAATTTACTAGTTTGGCTCAAACGCCGGTCGACCTTCACCGTCATAGTTGACAATGACAACACATTCAACTAGGGCGAAACAAGCTCCAAACCTACAGAAATAAACTGTAAGTACATAAATTACTGTTGCGCTTATACTTATAACATAAAAAGCATACTTAATATGTAGTGTGGATCTTATAACACATCGTTATAGTACTAAAACTTACATTAGAAAACCTCCGAGTAACATGGACGACTCTGGACAATCGTATAACCTACGAACTTGAGTAAGACTCGTATTAATTCTAATACAGTTTTGCACTTCTTATCTTCTAACATGGTGAAATAATAATTATCATCACTAATAAACAACCTATAGACAATATCCCACAGAGGCATTAATTACTCCAATGTAAAATGCAATGCTCAAAGCAATGAGCTGATCTTTACAGCTATAAAATTGAACGTAAACAAATAACAAGATTACAAATAACTTTATCAAGTCACTTCTTTACAATACCTTATTTTCGTGCATTCAAAAAACATATTAAAACATGTTAATCTGGAAAAACTAGTCATATCAGACCATGGTATAATGTTTAAACTTTATATTTGTTCACAAATACAATCACTGTGGGTACTATTGGTCAGTTCAAGCTTAGTATGTATCGCGTCCGTATGCGATCTGTCAACCCCCCAGCGTCATATATTTATGGAGGAATAGACAGGAATCCAGGGTCACCTGTAGGGGGGTACCGCAATGAAAACGAATGTGAACTATTGTTCGTGATATTGAATTACTAGATTGTTCCAGGTTATCATTTTAGGGTTGTATAGACGGGTTATGATATGGAAATTTATGTTTAGGCCAATTTCATATTGTCGTGGCCATGGATGTTTCAACAAGAAGACTGAAAATTTAGCTTTTGTACGGGGGCTTGCTAAATTGGTGTACGGGGACTTGGTTTATGAGATAAATATGGTGTACGGGGGCTTGGCATAATTAAAATGAGAAACCTCACAATATGTTTAAAACAAATAGCGTCTAGTCGTCCAAAAGACAGATGTAAAGTTTTCTTCCGACGTTTATGTCTTCGTAAATCAAATGTAACGATGTCAATGGAATAGTAGGCCTTCCAGACGAAGATGATGAATGTTGGTTGGTCTGTAGATTCTGTATACAAGATCAGTTTGTTTGTTTGCTGGCAATTTTGTTAAATACTTTAACGGAGGGGATCATTTTGAGGAAGGAATTCCTGTACTTGTATTACACAAACATATAGCGCCGATTTCGATAAGAAATATAATTTCATCTGGTGGGATTCAAGTAATTTTACTTTTGAATTGTAAACCATGGCTACGAATACATATTTGTCATAGCGTTGTTTTGACATCGCGTTTGTACAAGAAAAACTCCAATCAGGTATTTTCCACAATGCTCCAACACAACGAAGGTGAGTAGTATATTTTAGCATAGTTAATTGTAATATGTAATGATATTTACGGTGCAATGTTTGACGGAAAGTCTGTGACTGTCAGCAGCTGCAAAACTCGTAATTACAGTTTTAAATATTGACGATGTATCATGCCAAAGAACTCTAATACGTTAATACTTTTAGTTGCCCAGACTTAAAAATTAATTGAAAAGAACAGTTTTTTGCCTGAATTGATCAAAATCAAAATGATAAATCATTCTACATAGCGTATCGTTTCAATCAGTAATTTGATAATCATATAGAACGCTATATATTGATATCTAGAAAGGAATATTTGGCTTAAAAAGCTGCGTTTCTCAACTCATCAACCAATTCGCCGTACAATCTTCAACCATGCTGCCGTACAATCAACATCCAAGCCCCCGTACACTTGATTTTTAACAACAAGCAAGCCCCCGTACACAACGTGATTTTCACTGATTTATTTCGCAATCTTCATGACCTCAAAATTTGTCATCGGGGCGTGAGTTGCTTTCCTATGTTGTGAATTAGCCATAGAAAATGAATTCCGTTTTCAGAAAAGCATTAAATATTCATATCAGCGAATTATTTTGAACCGCCTTTTTCACTGCGGTACCCCCCCCCCCCCCCTGCATGTGACCCTGGATTCCTGTCTATTCCTCAATAACTATATGACGCTGGGGGTTGACAGATCGCATACGGACGCGATATATACTTAGCTTGAACTGACCAATAGTTACAGATACATTAATTACATTAAAACTGTGAAAATATTGCAAAACTTCCCCTTGCTGTGACAGGTCACCGCCTCGTCGATACCAATATCCCGTGTACGGGTACCCACAGTGACACTTAAAAATAGCTAGCTAAGGGAAACTAAGAGTATAACTCGATGGTCCTTCTGTCGACAGCAAAGAGAATGAAGGAGATAAGTTGCTTGTTCGTCTTGTGTTAAAACGACAAACGTTCCTGATAAAGTTAAAAGTAAAACAGGGGAAACGCAATACTATCGTCAGGACAATATGTACACCATCACATGACTGGTTCATTCACACCTCTTTTAATAAGAAAATTATAATTACACTGTACTATCATTATCAGACCATATATCCACTGTAACACATACATGTACTTGGGAATTACAAGATCGCTCAAGTAAATACGTTATACCAAATTCAATCGTTTCACTTCTGCATACCACAGTTCAAACTAATTAAAAAAGATGTATTTAAATGCTAATCTAGAACTCAAACACTGTTTTAAATTCATTTTCTATTATTGGTAAAGTATTAGCAGTTTTGGCTGCTTTTTACTGACTGATTTTGTTGTTTTATCGGACACATGTGTAAACAGGATCGTCAATTTGAAGCAAACAAACCGAAATAATCAATTGAACGAGGTAAATATAAATTAAATCAATGATAATATTACGCTATACTCCATACATCACAATCAGAATTTTAGCTATACTCCGTACACCTCGCGAGCTATACTCCGTACACTGGTGTCTCCTTATAAAACTAATATCTACAAATCATTCAAGAAACCCAGGTTACCAACATTTTGTATTATGAATATGTATGTATATCCCTTTATGTAAAAAAGGTGATTAGGGTTAAAACCATATAATCATTTCAAAAGAAACGAAAATGTGTGAGTAATCTAACTTTTTAGCAGGTACACTCCATATATCTTCACAGATAATTCAATAAAGAAGCATTAAAATTCCACAAGTTTTACATTTAATTTAATTCGAATGTTTTCTGAAACGACGTGGCCAGGATACAGTCTGCATACTTGTGCTGTATAATTAAAAACAATGACTGAATCATCCCCTCTGATGCTGTATTTTTTAGCTGTCGCTTCGAGTGTAGCTATTTCCGGTGTACCGATGATAGACGGTGGGCACGTAAAACTTTTTAACCCACCACCCGAGAAGCATCGCGGTAAGTTTTGGGGGTTTGAAAGGCAGATCTCAGAAGTCTGAGACTAATGCCAGAAATGAGATATATATAACAAAACATGGACTTGAAAGTTTGTTGAAATTTGCAGAATGTAGAACTGAAAACTCATTTTAAACATACTATTCGAGGCCTATATATGTAGTATGATATCGATACTGAATGTCTCTCCGTTTTATGTTCTATTTGAACTTTAACCCTGTCCTACTTACATCTTATCTTATACAAACAGATACTTCTTCAAAGGAAACCAGATAGGATCCAGTGGACATTTATTCAGCAAAATGCAGCAGGTGGTATGCATTGGTGGATAATAATACACCTAACATAGACAAAGTGCATAAGTGAGCTGCACATGTGTGATAAAATTACCAGTGTATTTGACTGCACTGTGCAGTGTTCATCTTATCCAATCATATCAGTGGACTAGACATTATAAGTTAACTACGTCACATACATGGTTGCCGTTGCAATTTAAATGGCAGAAAATTGTCCGCTTCAAGGTAGAGAGTGGTATAATGTATCGCCAATAACGACAATCTCAATAAGACAATGAGTGCACCGTACCCCGGACATTTCCATGTAACTGTACGTACCCCGGACATTTCCATGTAACTGTAACAAGTGTTATTTGTGTTATAAATCTCTCCGTTTCTTCAAACACTCCACCACAATTTCAAAATAGTGCCTGATATCGTTAACACAATCAAGTCTGGTTTTGTAAACAATCCAAACTACATATTTCCGATGTCGCATGTTGAACACTTTGTTATATTATGTAGCATATCGTAATTAATCACTGTTTAATTTTTAAATACATACATAATCCTCATATCAAGATATGATATCTACATTTTATAAAAATGATGTCGTTAACACTTAAAATTGAAAATGATGCCGTCAACATTATCATTCAATTTCCTGTTAAGCACGGGTTTCAGCATCCTCGATATTCCAGGGGTTCCGATCACTTACGATCTCTACACCCCTGGACTATTTCATAGTAAAACTGGAGGCAACAGAATAGAACAGGTAACTTAGTCATTTGATGTACATCAAAAGAGCCGTATAACGGTACACTGTGGTTGACTCTGTGGCTTTAATGTTAGGCGTCGCTCTCTCTGTAGTCTTCAAATGAAATATTTGCTAGCCTGTGATTGGTCAAATGTTTTCCGCTGAGCTGCCTTCAATTTCACTATGAGATAGTCCAGGGGTGTAGAGATCGTAAGTGATCGGAAGCCCTGGAGTATCGAGGATGGGGTTTCAGTCACAGACTCCGGGTTTTCAAGGCTAAAAGGTTTAATTCTGACCTTGCCAAGAAAAGACATCCAGCTTTTTGGTTCAAGACTTTTCATGTTTGACCAAGACCGTAGTGTGGTTCACCAACGCCACCTATAGAATTACAAAACATGCAGACAACGCATGTGCGCTTTTACATGTGTTTATCTGTAGCTCTCACATGTGTTTATATTCATAATAAAGATAAACACATGTAAGAGCGCACATGCGTGGTCTGCATGTTTTGTGCTGTCATTTGACCTGTGTGATTATGGTGATATTTGTTCACTAACACTTCGATTTTGTCCTGATTTTCACTCATTGTCACTTGACTCCAAAGAAGATTGCCACTGCTGGAGGGAAACTTGCTGGTAAAGTGTGTATAGTGACTGGGGCGACTCGAGGGATTGGTAAAGGAATAGCACTACAGCTGGGCGAAGCAGGTGCTACAGTCTATATTACAGGTACGTTTATATATATTAGAAAAGTCAGGTACATCACATATTCCAAGACGAGTTGGTGAATTCGCAACACGTACTTTAACCCCGTCAATGACCTAAACATGTGTACACATTTACTTATAATGCATTAGGTACTGTCACTTTATCTTGAACCATAAGTGATACAATTCATCATATACCTGTTGACACATTTCATTCAATGGAAATATGTACAATACAAGAAAAATAACATGATCTGATGAGGAGGAGACTTGAAGAACTGGAAGTGAAATTTGCCGTTTATATATCAAACGACAGTAGGAATTTGCCATTTTCAGATATATTCATGTATTTAAGCATTGATGTCACTATTTTTTAATTTTATCGGGGTATGAAAAAAAAATTTGTTTGCAAACTGTGTGAATCCGCGTAGCGGATTCTCACAAAAGTTTGCAAACAATTTTTTTTCATAACCCGATAAAATTAAAAAATAGTGACATCAATACTTATAATTAATTTTATACTCTATTTGATAAAATGAAGTATGTTTAAATGTAACATTATAGTGGTTTTTCAAGGGATTCTTTTTTCCGAATCAATACGCAACGTCAATGTCTCTATTGTGACGTCACGAAAACGTCGGGGTTTCGCGCCATTCTCGGATTTTTTTTTTTCATAGTGGTATGCAAAAAAAATATTGACCAATCAGAAAGCCATATTTGGTATGAAAACAAAGAAAAATTAATTATTAATTACAATGGTATCCGATTGTATGATTCAAAATACACAGATCAAAGCGTAAACGATACGTTTATCCGAATTCAAGCATATCCGTTTGTGGTGTATAATTAAATGTAAAGACAGTGGCGTAGGAATATGAAACGTAATGGGGGGAGGGGGGTGGGGTGGCAAAGGTCCTCAATATTTCGTAACACCCCCCCCCCCCCCCCCCCCCCCCCATCGCGCCCATCACACCCACAAGAGATACTCGCTACAATTTTTCAGATATAAATACATGTTATCCTTGTACACATCTATAGACAGTGGCGTAGCTAATAGGAAATCAATGAATACGCAAATTAGCGTGCGAGTTTGGGGGATTCCGGGGGGGGGGGGTATCCCCTAAAAATTTTAAAGATTTAGAATGACTGAGATGAGTTTAACGATAGATATTGATGATTTTGCGAGTGCCGAAGGCGCGAGATTTGGTGTTTGGGGGGTACGGGGGTCTCCCCCGGGAAAAAAATGTACAATTAATAATGCCAGAGACGAGTTTTACGATGTTTTTTGTTGAATTTACGATAGCCGAAGGCGCAAGATTTTTGTGTTTGGTGGGTCCGGGTTCTTCGCCGGGAAAAAAATCTACGATTTAGAATGGATGAGATGAATTTTACGCTGCATTTTGTGATTTTGCGAGCGCCGAAGTTGCGAGATTTTGGTGTTTGGGGGTCCGGGGTCTCCCCGGGAAAAAAGATGAGTTTTACGATGCATTTTGATGGTTTTAAAGCGTTCTTAACACGGTAATTGTTCGATTTAAGGTTACCAGCATTTAGAAATGATAATTGTGAGTGTCTTCATTCCATTATGCAACCCAGCTCGATCTGAACATACCGGATTCACCCCATCGGCACATTGTTGTGTAACTCAAAACAATAATGAATGATTGTCTTCCTAAGACATATAAACAAATTGATCTTTCAAAAGCATTTTTTGGAATAGTATTATCCATTGATGGACTTTTTTTAGTTTAGTTCGTGCGTATTAAATTTTCATTATTAAAGGTTTAAAAATTACGTGTTTGAAAGTTTAAGGAAACGCGCCGCGCAGCGGAAAATTTTCTAAAATGAAGTACAAAAATGTGCAGGAAGAACTTTTTTCTTTCAAATTTGCATATGAAGAACATTTGCCCCCCTGACCCCCGCTTCCTACGCCCCTGAAAGATAATTAATCAGAAGTCTAATACATCGAAGGGTAGAATATTACCTATAAGCTCTTTATTAACTTGAGCTAACTAGCTAGCTCGCCAATTGAAAAAAAAAAAAATGATAAATTCATAGATTCACCATCTTCGATACTTCAGGTGTTACTATCAGTGATGCCATATCTCCCATGGACTATCTCATAGTAAAACTGAAGATAGTTTTCTAGAGAAAAAATAACTGATCAATAAGAGAAGTCCTTTGAAGGTACAATCAACCACTGTTTACCGTTATTCGGTTCTTTTAACATGCATAAATTTAGGAACCAATTCACCCGGGACTTCTGGTTACTTCAGGTTTACTACGAAAATCAAAGCAGAACGTTCCTCCTCTTTGTGACATTTGATATATTTTGACATGTAACAGGGCAAAGAAGTGTGTCACCAGCCAGGCTCGACCACGGACTTATTGGTCCGCCGCTCTACCGACTGAGCAATATATCCTGCTACAGACAGATTAGCTTATTGCCTCTTCGTTGACAGTAACCGTTTTTATTTTATAGGTAGAACCTTGGTGGTTACCAAAGACAGCATTGTAGGTGGATCACTTACGGATACAGCTAGAGAGGTAAGTTTGTACGCCTTCCTCCGTGTTGTGTGGGAGTGGACCACGGGTCACTTACGGATACAGCTAGAGAGGTAAGTTTGTACGCCTTCCTCCGTGTTGTGTGGGAGTGGACCACGGGTCACTTACGGATACAGCTAGAGAGGTAAGTTTGTACGCTTTCCTCCGTGTTGTGTGGACCACGGGTCACTTACGGATACAGCTAGAGAGGTAAGTTTGTACGCCTTCCTCCGTATTGTGTGGACCACGGGTCACTTGCGGATACAACTAGAGAGGTAAGTTTGTACGCCTTCCTCCGTGTTGTGTGGGAGTGGACCACGGGTCACTTACGGATACAGCTAGAGAGGTAAGTTTGTACGCCTTCCTCCGTGTTGTGTAGGAGTGGACCACGGGTCACTTACGGATACAGCTAGAGAAGTAAGTTTGTACGCCTTACTCCGTGTTGTGTGGGAGTGGACCACGGGTCACTTACGGATACAGCTAGAGAGGTAAGTTTGTATGCCTTCCTCCGTGTTGTGTGGGAGAGGACCACGGGTCACTTATGATACAGCTAGAGAGGTAAGTTTGTACGCCTTCCTCCGTGTTGTGTGGGAGTGGACCACGGGTCACTTACGGATACAGCTAGAGAGGTAAGTTTGTACGCCTTCCTCCGTATTGTATGGACCACGGGTCACTTACGGATACAGCTAGAGAGGTAAGTTTGTACGCTTTCCTCCGTGTTGTGTGGACCACGGGTCACTTACGGATACAGCTAGAGAGGTAAGTTTTTACGCCTTCCTCCGTATTGTGTGGACCACGGGTCACTTACGCATACAGCTAGAGAGGTAAGTTTGTACGCCTTCCTCCGTGTTGTGTGGGAGTGGACCACGGGTCACTTACGGATACAGCTAGAGAGGTAAGTTTGTACGCCTTCCTCCGTATTGTGTGGACCACGGGTCACTTACGGATACAGCTAGAGAGGTAAGTGTGTAGCCTTCCTCCGTGTTGTGTGGGAGTGGACCACGGGTCACTTACGGATACAGCTAGAGAGGTAAGTTTGTACGCCTTCCTCCGTATTGTGTGGACCACGGGTCACTTGCGGATACAACTAGAGAGGTAAGTTTGTACGCCTTCCTCCGTGTTGTGTAGGAGTGAACCATGGGTCACTTACGGATACAGCTAGAAAGGTAAGTTTGTACGCCTTCCTCCGTGTTGTGTGGGAGTGGACCACGGGTCACTTACGGATACAGCTAGTGAGGTAAGTTTGTACGCCTTCCTTCGTGTTGTGTGGGAGTGGACCACGGGTCAATTACGGATACAGCTAGAGAGGTAAGTTTGTACGCCTTCCTCCGTATTGTGTGGACCACGGGTCACTTACGGATACAACTAGAGAGGTAAGTTTGTACGCCTTCCTCCGTATTGTGTGAACCACGGGTCACTTACGGATACAGCTAGAGAGGTAAGTTTTTACGCCTTGCTCCGTATTATGTGGGAGTGGACCACGGGTCACTTATGCTAGGTTTACACTATGTTCCCGGCGACCACGTTTGCCCGAAACGTGGTGCGCCGTGGAATTTTGGCTATTTTTGTATCTGTATTCAAGTTGAGCTTGGTCTTGTGAAGTTTTGCCACGGTCTTTTACGGATTACGTGGTGGGCCGTAGACATAGGGGAAAGTGTGTTCCCGGAGGTTAAAGGAACACTACGGCTTTAGCACGGTCTATCAAGAATACCACTACGTTCTCTCCTTGGTCTGTTACGATCTGATGAGGTCTGCTACGTTTTACACGTTTTGATCGAACACCAATACGTTTTTCACGGTCCGCCAAGGCTTACTAGGATAAAAGTCTGATGCCGGGCTTTTTGGAGCAACTGAAACAATATGTATTGCCGAAAATGTCATTTCAAACACGTTTTAATTAAAAAAATTGTTAAAAGCATATTTGGTATAAATATATAATTATATCCAAGTGTTTCTACGCAAATATATTTTTTTCTGTACTCGTTTAATCAGCCTTTTGCAATAATAGCTTCAATCTAATTAGATTGTAATAGCTTTGGTATGATTTGAGGGTTTAAATGTGTTTGATGACCATTGCTATTTATTAATACAAATAATTTAATGAAGTAGCAAATATGTACAAGGTCAGGCAATGATACCCCATCATATTTTGCTTGCAATGTAAGACCGTAATAAGACGTAACATGCCGTATCACGTCGGACTTTCAACCGCTACAAGCCGTGAGATGCCTTGACAGAACGCATCAAACCGGTTTTCATCCGCCTTGGCTTGCCGTCAAAACCTTGACAAACCTGGACAAAACGTGGAAAAAACGCAACAAAACGTCACTAAACTTGAAATCACCGTGAGATTCTGGGGAACGTGCTTGCTGCCCGTTCCACTACGGACCGTTTTTCAGTTCTGTTACGGCCTCGTACACGCTGTTACGTTTTGTTACGTCAATCCCGTTTTATTACGTCCTGTGGCGTTCTCCATCTGTACCGTGACTGCCGTAGTAAATCTTTTCACAGTTTAAAAATCTGGCACGGCATCCACGGTAATCACGACCGCTCACGTTTGTCTATCACGTCCTTCTGCGTTGTCTCACGTTTTCTCGCGGTCACCACGTTTTGTCCACGGTGGCCTGAAACGGGGCTGCCGTGGAAGCCGGGAACATAACTTGTAAACCTAGCATTACGGATACAACTACTAAGTAGTAAGTTTGTACGCCTTCCTCCGTACTGTGTGGGAGTGGATCACGGGTCACTAAATAGATACAGCTAGAGAAGTAAGTTTGTACGCCTTGCTCCGTATTGTGTGGGAGTGGACCACGGGTCACTTACGGATACAGCTAGAGTGGTAATTTTGTACGCCTTCCTCCGTATTATGTGGGAGTGGACCACGGGTCACTAAATAGAAACAGCTAGAGAGGTAAGTTTGTACGCCTTGCCCCGTATTGTCTGGGAGTGGACCACGGGTCACTTACCGATACAGCTAGAGTGGTAAGTTTGTACGCCTTCCACCGTATTGTGTGGGAGTGGACCACGGGTTACCTACGGATAAAGCTAGAGAGGTAAGTTTGTACGCCTTCCTCCGTATTGTGTAGGAATGGACCACGAGTCACTTACGGATAAAGCTAGAGAGGTAAGTTTGTACGCCTTCCTCCGTATTGTGTGGGAATGGACCACGAGTCACTTACGGATAAAGCTAGAGAGGTAAGTTTGTACGCCTTCCTCCGTATTGTGTGGGAATGGACCACGAGTCACTTACGGATAAAGCTAGAGAGGTAAGTTTGTACGCCTTCCTCCGTATTGTGTGGGAGTGGACCACGAGTCACTTACGGATACAGCTAGAGAGGTAAGTTTGTACGCCTTCCTCCGTATTGTGTGGGAGTGGACCACGGGTCACTTACGGATACAGCTAGAGAGGTAAATTTGTACGCCTTCCTCCGAATTGTGTGGGAGTGGACCACAGGTCACTTATGGATAGAGCTAGAGAGGTAAGTTTGTACGCCTTCTTACCCGTATTGTGTGAAAGTGGACCATGAGTCACTTATAGATACAGTTAGAGAGGTAAGTTTGTACGCCTTCCTCCGTATTGTGTGTGAGTGGACCACGGGTCACTAAATAGATACAGCTAGAGAGGTAAGTTTGCAGGCCTTCCTCCGTATTGTGTGGGAGTGGACCACGGGTCACTAAATAGATAATGCTAGAGAGGTAAGTTTGTACGCCTTCCTCCGTATTTTGTGGGAGTGGACCACGGGTTACTTACGGATACAGCTAGAGAGGTAAGTTTGTACGCCTTCCTCTGTTTGTGTGTGGAGTGCCGGGTGTGGGGGTGGCTTGGACCATGAGTCACCCACGCATACAGCTAGAGAGGTAAGTTAGTAAGCCTTCCTCCGTATTTTGTGGGAGTGGACCACGATTCACTTACGGATACAGCTAGAGAGGTAAGTTTGTACGCCTTCCTCCGTATTGTGTGGGAGTGGACCACGAGTCACTTACGGATACAGCTAGAGAGGTAAGTTTGTACGCCTTCCTCCGTATTGTGTGGGAGTGGACCACGTGTCACTTACGGATACAGCTAGAGAGGTAAGTGTGTACGCCTTCCTCCGTATTTTGTGGGAGTGGACCACGAGTCGTCACTTATAGATACATCTAGAGAGGTAAGTTTGTACGCCTTCCTCCGTATTGTGTGGGAGTGGACCACGTGTCATTTACGGATACAGCTAGAGAGGTAAGTGTGTACGCCTTCCTCCGTATTTTGTGGGAGTGGACCACGAGTCACTTATAGATACAGTTAGAGAGGTAAGTGTGTACGCCTTCCTCCGTATTGTGTGGGAGTGGACCACGAGTCACTTATAGATACAGCTAGAGAGGTAAGTTTGTACGCCTTCCTCCGTATTGTGTGGGAGTGGACCACGAGTCACTTATAGATACAGCTAGAGAGGTAAGTTTGTACAGGCCTTCCTCCGTATTGTGTGGGAGTGGACCACGGGTCACCAAATAGAAATGCTAGAGAGGTAAGATTGTACGCCTTCCTCCGTATTTTGTGGGAGTGGACCACGGTTACTTACGGATACAGCTAGAGAGGTAAGTTTGTACGCCTTCCTCCGTATTGTGTGGGAGTGGACCACGAGTCACCTATACATACAGCTAGAGAGGTAAGTTTGTACGCCTTCCTCCGTATTGTGTGGGAGTGGACCACGGGTCACCAAATAGAAATGCTAGAGAGGTAAGATTGTACGCCTTCCTCCGTATTTGTGGGAGTGGACCACGGGTTACTTACGGATACAGCTAGAGAGGTAAGTTTGTACGCCTTCCTCCGTATTGTGTGGGCTTGGGCCACGAGTCACCTACGCATACAGCTAGAGAGGTAAGTTTGTACGCCTTCCTCCGTATTTTGTGGGAGAGGACCATGAGTCACTTATAGATACAGTTAGAGAGGTAAGTGTGTACGCCTTCCTCCGTATTGTGTGGGAGTGGACCACGAGTCACTTATAGATACAGCTAGAGAGGTAAGTTTGTACGCCTTCCTCCGTATTGTGTGGGAGTGGACCACGGTCCCTTACGATACAGCTAGAGAGGTAAGTTGTACGCCTTCCTCCGTATTGTGTGGGTGGACCACGAGTCACTTACGGATAAGCTAGAGAGGTAGTGTGTACGCCTTCCTCCGTATTGTGTGGGAGTGGACCATGAGTCACTTATAGATACAGCTAGAGAGGTAAGTTTGTACGCCTTCCTCCGTATTGTGTGGGAGTGGACCACGGGTCACTTACGGATACAGCTAGAGAGGTAAGTGTGTACGCCTTCCTCCGTATTGTGTTGGAGTGGACCACGGTTACTTACGGATAAAGCTAGAGAGGTAAGTGTGTACGCCTTCCTCCGTATTGTGTGGAGTGGACCATGAGTCACTTATAGATACAGCTAGAGAGGTAAGTGTGTACGCCTTCCTCCGTATTGTGTGGGAGTGGACCACGGTCACTTACGGATAAAGCTAGAGAGGTAAGTGTGTACGCCTTCCTCCGTATTGTGTGGGAGTGGACCATGATTCACTTATAGATACAGCTAGAGAGGTAAGTTTGTACGCCTTCCTCCGTATTGTGTGGGAGTGGACCAGTGGGTCACTTACGGATACAGCTAGAGAGGTAAGTGTTGTACGCCTTCCTCCGTATTGTGTGGGATTGGGCCACGAGTCACCTACGCATACAGCAAGAGAGGTAAGTTTGTACGCCTTCCTCCGTATTTTGTGGGAGAGGACCATGAGTCACTTATAGATACAGTTAGAGAGGTAAGTTTGTACGCCTTCCTCCGTATTGTGTGGGAGTGGACCACGGGTCACTTACGGATACAGCTAGAGAGGTAAGTTTGTACGCCTTCCTCCGTATTGTGTGGGAGTGGACCACGGGTCACTTACGGATACAGCTAGAGAGGTAAGTGTGTACGCCTTCCTCCGTATTGTGTGGGAGTGGACCACGAGTCACTTACGGATACAGCTAGAGAGGTAAGTGTGTACGCCTTCCTCCGTTTTGTGTGGGAGTGGGACCACGAGTCCACTTACGGTATTACAGCTAGAGAGGTAAGTGTGTACGCCTTCCTCCGTATTGTGTGGGAGTGGACCATGAGTCACTTATAGATACAGCTAGAGAGGTAAGTTTGTACGCCTTCCTCCGTATTGTGTGGGAGTGGACCACGGGTCACTTACGGATACAGCTAGAGAGGTAAGTGTGTACGCCTTCCTCCGTATTGTGTTGGAGTGGACCACGGGTTACTTACGGATAAAGCTAGAGAGGTAAGTGTGTACGCCTTCCTCCGTATTGTGTGGGAGTGGACCATGAGTCACTTATAGATACAGCTAGAGAGGTAAGTTTGTACGCCTTCCTCCGTGTTGTGTGGGAGTGGACCACGGGTCACTTACGGATACAGCTAGAGAGGTAAGTTTGTACGCCTTCCTCCGTGTTGTGTGGGAGTGGACCACGGGTCACTTACGGATACAGCTAGAGAGGTAAGTTTGTACGCCTTCCTCCGTATTGTGTGGGAGTGGACCACGAGTCACTTACGGATACAGCTAGAGAGGTAAGTTTGTACGCCTTCCTCCGTATTGTGTGGGAGTGGACCACGGGTCACTTACGGATACAGCTAGAGAGGTAAGGTAAGTTTGTACGCCTTACGGATCCTCCGTAAGTTGTGTACCTCCGTTTGTGAGGAGTGGACCACGAGTCACTTATAGATACAGCTAGAGAGGTAAGTTTGTACGCCTTCCTCCGTGATGTGTGGGAGTGGACCACGGGTCACTTACGGATACAGCTAGAGAGGTAAGTGTGTACGCCTTCCTCCGTATTGTGTGGGAGTGGACCACGAGTCACTTACGGATAAAGCTAGAGAGGTAAGTGTGTACGCCTTCCTCCGTATTGTGTGGGAGTGGACCATGATTCACTTATAGATACAGCTAGAGAGGTAAGTTTGTACGCCTTCTCCGTATTGTGTGGGAGTGGACCACGGGTCACTTCGGATACAGCTAGAGAGGTAAGTGTGTACGCCTTCCTCCGTTTGTGTGGAGTGACCACGGTCACTTAGATACATAGAGAGGTAAGTTTGTACGCCTTCCTCCGTGTTGTAGGAGTGGAACAGGGTCACTTAGGATAAGGCCTTCCTCCGTATTGTGTGGGAGAGGACCATGAGTCACTTATAGATACAGTTAGAGAGGTAAGTTTGTACGCCTTCTTCCGTGTTGTAAGGGAGTGGAACACGAGTCACTTACGGATAAAGCTAGAAAGGTAAATGTGTGTCGCCTTCATCCGTATTGTGTGGAAGTGGACCACGAGTCACTTATGGATACAGCTACAGAGGTAAGTTTGTACGCCTTCCTCCGTATTGTGTGGGAGTGGACCACGGGTCACTTACGGATACAGCTAGAAAGGTAAGTTTGTACGCCTTTCTTCGTATAAGGTGAGAGTGGACCACACTATAATGTATCAGAAGGTTGACAAGCTGGGGTTAGGGACGGTATTCTGATGTATAGTAGGGACGGGATTCTGATGTATAGTAGGGACGGTATTCTGATGTATAGTAGGGACGGGATTCTGATGTATAGTAGGAACGGGATTCTGATGTATAGTAGGGACGGGATTCTGATGTATAGTAGGGACGGGATTCTGATGTATAGTAGGAACGGGATTCTGATGTATAGTAGGGACGGTATTCTGATGTAGTAGGAACGGGATTCTGATGTATAGTAGGGACGGGATTCTGATGTATAGTAGGGACGGGATTCTGATGTATAGTAGGGACGGTATTCTGATGTATAGTAGGGACGGGATTCTGATGTATAGTAGGAACGGGATTCTGATGTATAGTAGGGACGGGATTCTGATGTATAGTAGGAACGGGATTCTGATGTATAGTAGGGACGGGATTCTGATGTATAGTAGGAACGGGATTCTGATGTATAGTAGGGACGGGATTCTGATGTATAGTAGGGACGGGATTCTGATGTATAGTAGGGACGGGATTCTGATGTATAGTAGGGACGGGATTCTGATGTATAGTAGGGACGGGATTCTGATGTATAGTAGGGACGGGATTCTGATGTATAGTAGGGACGGGATTCTGATGTATAGTAGGGACGGGATTCTGATGTATAGTAGGGACGGGATTCTGATGTATAGTAGGGACGGGATTCTGATGTATAGTAGGGACGGGATTCTGATGTATAGTAGGGACGGGATTCTGATGTATAGTAGGAACGGGATTCTGATGTATAGTAGGGACGGGATTCTGATGTATAGTAGGAACGGGATTCTGATGTATAGTAGGGACGGGATTCTGATGTATAGTAGGAAACGGGATTCTGATGTATAGTAGGGACGGGATTCTGATGTATAGTAGGGACGGGATTCTGATGTATAGTAGGGACGGGATTCTGATGTATAGTAGGGACGGGATTCTGATGTATAGTAGGAACGGGATTCTGATGTATAGTAGGAATGTGATTCTTATGTATTGTAGGAACGGGATTCTGATGTATAGTAGGGACGGGATTCTGATGTATAGTAGGAACGGGATTCTGATGTATAGTAGGGACGGGATTCTGATGTATAGTAGGACGGGATTCTGATGTATAGTAGGAACGGGATTCTGATGTATAGTAGGGACGGGATTCTGATGTATAGTAGGGACGGGATTCTGATGTATAGTAGGGACGGGATTCTGATGTATAGTAGGGACGGGATTCTGATGTATAGTAGGGACGGGATTCTGATGTATAGTAGGGAATGGGATTCTGATGTATAGTAGGATGGGATTCTGATGTAAAGTAGGGACGGGATTCTGATGTATAGTAGGGACGGGATTCTGATGTATAGTAGGGACGGGATTCTGAGGTATAGTATGGACGGGATTCTGATGGATTCGAGTATAGTAGGGATCGGGATTCTGATGTGTAGAGTGATATATAAGGACGAAGGTGTTGTCCCACAGCAGGTTGTCCCACGGTCTCTTATCCCCGTCATACTTACTATGGTACACAATGATCATCAACGATCGGACACTTCACCTGCTCAGGACCGATTCTTCTGAGACGGAACGACAAGTGACGTTCAGGAGTGTGTTAGGAGCATCATCGATATTCCTGGGGTTACTATCAAATATTATTTATCACATGTATCACACATCATTATATTCCCCTGGAATATTTTTATAGCAAAACAGAAGGTTCTGTGTTTGACAACCGATGAGACAAGTAGTTTTATACTTTGATGTACATCATAAGAGTCGAATTACGGATCACTGAGCTTATCTGTGCGGTTTTGAAGCTAGGCGTCGCTGTCTCTGTAATCTTACAAAGAAGTTTATGCAGGCTTGTGATTGGTCATTTTTTTCTTCTGAACTGCCTTCAGTTTTGATATGACATATTCTAGGGGTAGGTATACAGAACAAGGCCATATTATTTGGATATACTCCTCAAGGAAGTCTGTGTCATAACTGGAATATACAAGATATAAGCCACGCCTTATCATCACACACAACATGTAGGGCATGAATAACCAGAAACAGGATTACAAGGTTTCTGTGTCAACATTTGTCTACGCGTGCAAGTCCAATCAAGCATGAATTGACTGGCCTTGCTCCATGTCTTTGATGATCGGTCGAAATACCAGGGTTGAAATTGGCGTTTGTTTTGGGTACTGGTACCTCGGCTTCTAAGGTTCATGTATCGAAATATTTGGACGCCAACGGGAAGTGCGTATTAATAGCAAATTGCAAAGGCTTACTCGTTGAAAGAAATCACAGCAGAAGGAAACGTAGGACACCAAGGTTTCTGGGGACGGTCCTATCTATTTGCGAGAGTAATTGCCTTCTGCAGAAGCCACAAGCTCGCTTAAAAGTAGAAGCAGACGACATATCTTGTAACAAATCAGCCTAATATGAACCCGTATACAATGTAAAGAGTAAAGATGGGGAGGGAATAACAGGGACTGTCTACTTTTTGCCAGGAAGACTATCAACACATGCTTCAATGACAAATAAGCCAATTATAGTGAGCGAACGACCTGTTAGCCAAGAAGACTCCGGAGCAATACCTCCAAGACCGGCAGTTCCTCGTAGAAGATGCTGGTATGGGATGATGTGCCAACAGCACCACAGCCAGACCCAGTTCCAGTCATCGCAGTATCAATGAAGAGGAGGAGGTGACTGCTGAACCGGGGAGTTTGAATGAAGGCGCTCTCCAAGAACTCCATTTGGAAGAACCTGCCACTGCGGACCAGTAATGAGGATGAAACACCAATGACGGACTCTCCTGGTATTTCTCCAAAACGGTCAAGAGGGACAAGAGCAAACCCAGGTGAATGGACGGGTCATATATGTTCAGCCATCAAGCATCGACATAGCCAGGTTGGTAAGCTGGCCAACATCATGGTTGAGATGTCTGCGGCAGTTATAGACATTATTGCAGGATCATTGACTTCATGAAAATATTACGATTTCGACAGCATTTGGCATCGATCAAATCGGTCTTTTAGGTAAAACATAATTTATTACTTTAGTTATTTAATACATTTGGCTGGTAGAGGAGAGGGGTGGTAAATGTATACCTGTACAATGTGACCTGTATATATATATTACAGGTAGAGGAGAGGAGAGGTAAGTGTATACCTGTACAATGTGACCTGTATATTTATATTAAAGGTAGAGGAGAGGGGAGGTAAATGTATACATGTACAATGTGACCTGTATATATATATATTACAGGTAGAAGAGAGTTAAATGTATACCTGTACAATGTGATGTGTATATAAATATTACAGGTAGAGGGTAGGGGAGGTAAATGTATACCTGTACAATGTGACCTGTATATAGATATTACAGGTAGAGGAGAGGGGAGGTAAGTGTATACCTGTACAATGTGACCTGTATATAAATATTACATGTAGGGGAGAGAGGAGGTAAATGTATACCTGATCCATATAACCTGTATATAAATATTACAGGTAGAGGAGAGGGGAGATAATTGTATACATGTACAATATGACCTGTATAAATATATATTACAGGTAGAGGAGAGGCGAGGTTAATGTGACCTGTATTTAAATATTACAGGTAGAGGAGAGGGGAGGTAAATGTATACGTGTACAATGTGACCTGAATATATATATTACAGGTAGAGGGGAGGTAAATGTATACCTGTACAATGTGACCTGTATATATATATATTACAGGTAGAGGAGAGGGGAGGTAAATGTATACCTGTACAATGTGACCTGAATATATATATATATTACAGGTAGAGGAGAGGGGAGGTAAATGTATACCTGTACAATGTGACCTGAATATATAAATATTACAGGTAGAGGAGAGGGGAGGTAAATGTATACCTGTACAATGTGACCACACCAAGGATGAAGAGATCCAGCAGCTGTTTGACAAGGTCAAGAGGGAACAGGAAGGTCAGCTGGATATCCTTGTCAACAATGCCTACAGCGCCGTCAAGGTATGTTGGCCGATTGTCTGTGTATTTACTCCGCATCACGCTAATGAAAGCTTAAATGTATAAGGACAAAGTCAAAAGACTGTGCATTGAATTATTGTTATTCTATCAATACAAGTCTTTGTTTGCTGGCTTTTAGTGTTCACCTGTTGCATCCTCTATAGATGAGATATTATTGTTACCATTTTCCAATTTATTCCGAAGGGTATTTCGATGTAGTTTCTTTCCATCCATATTTCTACCTTTTTATGTCCCTGCCAAATGCTTATTTAGTAACATTACGCATACGTTGATAATTATTTTCTACTTAGCATGGTAATCGATTTAAACCAGGCATAAACATCAGCCATGTTGTAATTACACAATTGTAGTTTACTGATGTATCTCTAAACAATTTCTTTTTTACTTTGTCTTTATTACATACATTGTGTATTTGAATACTAAGCAGCTGTACTTTTGTCAGAGCTTAACAGTTATCTAAGACACGAGGAACTTGCTTTTAAACACTTATGCCATGTGTGTGAAAATAACATTTGGTCATTTTTATACTCTGGTTGCCCACTGAGATTAACACGGTTCTCCTAATTTGTTTCGAATCCATTTTGCAGGCTATCTTTGACAATGTGGATGTGCCTTTTTGGGAATTCCCAATGGATATGTGGGACACCGTTAATAATGTGGGACTCAGGTAAATGCGTCGTATACCGCTCTCTTTTCTTTTGTAGTTCTATTACATGTAAATATGTATTAGTGTAGTTTAAACTTTATATGATGTCATTGTTTATCACTCAAAACCAACAAACCGATGCATGACAACAAAGACAAATTCAAAAACGCAACTGTACACGGAGTAGTGTTAAAACTCGCCGTCAAGTCAGGAGGGATAATCACTCAACTTATCCTCCATTGTAACCGACCTTGTTGTCGGTATAGCAAATCTGGGTCGCGTAACGTCTCCGAAAAGAAATAACGAAATATAAGTATACAGAAGCGCCGAATACACCCGGATCCACACAGCACAGGGATTAAACACTTTCTCGAGTCATGCACTGTTGACATGTGTAGATTTTCTGATTCTGAAACAAAAGATCTGAATATGAATAAGCATTTCACTAATATCATTTTGATTTTACTTTCAGAAATCATTACCTGTGTACAATTCAGGCGGCTAAGATGATGGTCCCTAGAAAGAGAGGACTTATTGTCAATATATCATCTATTGGAGGACTTACTTATACCTTAAACGTACCTTATGGTATAGGCAAGGAGGCGGTGAGTTGTTGTCTTTACACCTCACTATATCAACTGAAATATGGTTTACATGTAGTGAGACAGTCGTGCTCCAGTGATTTTTTCTGCCTCAGCTTATTTTAACCCAGTGATTCCATAGTCTAATCGCTAATAAAATCCGCAAAAAATAGACCAATAATCTTGTCCTTCTTATACAGTCAGTTATGAAATGATTAAAGTTGGGGTAAAGGTTAAAAAAAGAAAACTTTTGATTTTTTTTATTTATTTATTTTTTTTTTTTTTTGGGGGGGGGGGGGGGGGGGGCATCGTGCATTATTAAACTGATCTAACACAAATTACCACAAACCCTACATCTTTGAATTAGAAAAAAATGTTGGGCAGCTGCCAGACTTGTCAACCGTCAATATTTGTTATTGGTCAGCTCTCTTCAACCACATAAACCTGGGACGCTTTTGAAAAGAAAATAAGCATTATTTTGTTATATTTGAGCCTCGATATTACCGACATGTCCTAGTGGAATGAAACTATTGTTTGATACCTTGTATGTATGCTATATACATGTACTTTAAACAAAAATAACAATAATCTAGTTTATACGGACAAAATCTTTGATTAACCTCAGTGCCATATTACTTGGAATTGAGATGCGAAACATTTGTGTCTACCCTATAAAACATATTTGTCTCTGACCTTGATACCTCTCGTTGACATCGATGTGTATGGCAAGCCAATTTAACATTTATTGAAGGAGCAAGGTCTATCCCCTATTTAATTGAATTATATAAGATATATTAAATAATATATGAGATATCTTATATCTATATGAGATATCTTATAAAATATATAAGATATCTTATAAAGTATATAAGATTTCTTATAAAGTATATGAGATATCTTATATCTATATAAGATATCTTATATCTATCTTATAAAGTACATGTATATAAGATATCTTATATCTTATATAGCATATAAGATATCTCATAAAGTACATAAGATATCTCATATATTATTAATATAAGATATCTTTCTTATATAAGTATATAAGATATCTTAAATATGATATAAGATATCTTATATTTCAATCAAGATATCTTATATATATGCAGTGAAATTAAGGATCGACTTTGCTCTTTGAATAAATGTCATGCTGGCTTGCCATAGATATGTCTCGTTGACAGTGTGACCGGATGGCTGCAGATTGTGCCATAGAGTTGAAGAAACACAATGTAGCTATGGTTAGTTTGTGGCCAGGTCCTGTCCGGACGGAACGTATACAGTTCTTCATTAATGAAAGCAGCGCTAACAATGTGGTAGGTCTGTAAGGCTTTCATTACACGAGTTTGAATGAAGTGTATTATGCACTAACGTGACGCTACCCAGAATGGAACACTTTTTAGCTCGCCTATTCGAAGAATAGGGGGAGCTAATGTTGTCACCCCGGCGTCAGCGTCGGCGTCAGCGTTGGCGTCCCATTTCACGTTAAAGTTTTTGATCAAGTTTCTGTTTCGTCAATTGTTTCAGCTTAAGTTATCATAAATGTTTATGATTTTATTTTCCTAATGTGTATGGATGCTGAACGTGATAATACAACCAATTTGGGGCCCTTTAGGGATTTTTTGAGTCTGTTAATTTGTCATATTTCCATGTTAAAGTTTTAAGCAAGTTTCTATTTTGTCAATTGTTTAAGCATAAGTAATCATAAATGTTTATGATTTTATTTTCCTAATGTGTATGGATGCTGAACGTGATAATACAACCAATTTGGGGCCCTTTAGGGGGTAGTAGGCGAGCTTTGCTGTTCTCCAACAGCTCTTGTTGAAAATCATAGTAAAACATTTGACTGAGTGTTTAAATAAGAATTATTTTCAGATATTTCTCAAAAAGATAAATTCAGTATTTATTGAATGGTTTGTCAACGATGCATGTGTTTATAAACAGATCTTCGTATAGCAAGCCTAGTACCTTAGATGGAACTCCACTTTTTATGCTGTTTTGTCTTCTCGGCACCACCATAGTTTAGTTTTCAACCAGCTAGGAAGGCTAATAGGTTATATACTTCTGTACTAATCTCCAATAACAACTTACATGTATTAGGGGCACCATCAATAACATTATCAGGAAAAAAACCCAATTTTGATAAAGATATCTTAATAAAACCAACAAAATTCCATAGCGGTTTTCAAATGAACAATCCTGTATTTATGGAGAAAAGATACGTTGTATATGTTATAATGAAAATAATTTGATAACATGCATTTAACATATATTATGAAATGTGTCACATGCATGTGTTATATTTACGTATTGCTTTCTTCAGGGAAATGTCAATGTCAGAGGCATGTTTGAAGTTGGAGAGTCTATAGAGTACGCCGGTAAAGCAGTGTCCTATCTGGCATCTGGTAATTAGTTCACGGTGTAGGGATTCAATGATATACTGGCACGTAATTATCGTCACAATGGTTTACCTGCTTTAACATTGTGTTAACTCAAATCCAATGACAACTTAACGTCTTTTCTCTTTCTGTCCAATAAAGGAATACTTAATATATTTGCTTCTTTTCACCAGATCCGAACATAATGAAAAAGACGGGAAAGATTCTTATAACAGCTGAGCTGGGATCTGAGTATGGTTTTGTAGACATTAATGGTATGTACATGTATTTTAAGTTAGGTCGTAGCTGAATCATTAACATAATTAAGTTTAAATTATGCACCCCATTGTAAATCTCCTATTGAACATACATGTATCAATAATTGCACTCCTTTATTATCCTTTTGCAGTACTTCAGTAGTTGTATATGTATACTTAATTTACTAGTACATTAAAATCGTCCTTACATTTGTGATATCCATTCATACCATATCTACTACTACTACGACAATATGCCAGGGTGTTGCACGTGTGAATTTTTCAATAGTGGGTCTACTGATATCATACTGAAGCATATGGAACACCAAAAAGCACATATCGCGCTCACATTATACTGACAACGGGTAAACCAGTCGTTCCACTTCTTTTATTCTGAACGCTTATCAGGAACTGAAACTACCACTTTCATAGACTATAGTGAATGCCGGCCAGGGGACAGAACTCACAGTCTTCACCACAAAGACGAGCATTCAAAATGCCAAAAGTGAGGCGTTACCAAGGGAACAAGAAACTAAGTTCTGAACCAGAGAAAAGATAATATCTCAAATTTAGTTGACTGATACAGGCATCAAAATTAAACTAAAGCGCCGAGTTTGTTAAAGGGACAATTCAGTCTAAGAGTACATTAAAATTTGTACATATATCGGAAAAAATCCAGTTCCAATATAAATTAGATCAGTTGGTTCTACTGTGATATGCCAGAAAAGCCCATGGTGGTGAAATGCGTGTGAAATGTTCAAACTCGCTCGCTGTCCGCCATTACACATTGTGGTCGAACATCTTGTATGCCGAACCCTGTCCCTTGCTCGTAGAGTAATGCAACTTTCGTCTAGAACTGCTCAAATCGCTCTGACAGTAGTGTGTTTACCTTATTAGACGAATTATCTTGCCTCAAAATCATTTTATCACCTCCTCAGTGGTTATGTAGTTAATTTGTTTAACGTGCGTGACTTTGGCTCGGGTATGAGTACATCGTACATTTGTACCTGCTGAATCGTATTGATCAATGATTTGTATTTACGACGGTATCAATTAAAATACTAAACACTGACGTGGAATTTGTCTATATTTTATGTTATGTGTTTCATAAGAAATGTAGAACAATACATTTATGCCATAGTTTGCTTCTTGATTATGTAAAAGAATTAACTTGAGCGAATTGTCTCTTTAAGATATATAGATTCTCGACCTGACAATATTAACCTCACCAAAATTTGATTGCATTAAACAATACTGACAGTTCAAAAACTGGACACATTTAGTACAAATTCTTGGTTTAATGTCTGTGTTTATAATAACAACGATTGTCGGACTACAATTGAGTATTTTATCTTTTAGGTAGAGAAATGGTATCTTTCCGAAACCTAAAGGAACTCCTGATGTTGTCTCCAAAGACTCAGTGGATAGCACGCTTGGTTCCACGATTCATCTACATCCCCAAGTTGATATTCGCTCTGTTGGGAAATAAATTTTAAATCGTTCAACATTTTGTCTACAAAACAGCTACTGAACTGTGTGTGATGTATGTACCGCAAACTCGGTTAATGATGCTCCTGCGCCGATAGAGCATAAATGATATTCATCATTTGAACAATAATTGGTGTTTAATCGTGTATATATATATGCCTAATTAACACAAAAAAATAACATAAAATAATTCATTTCGCCTTTGGTGCATGCGCAATCATTACTTCATTCCATATAGGATATAGTGCTTCCGGATGCAATTAATTATTTTTCATATTTTTAACTTGAATTAAAATGAGAAGCTCATACTTTTTAACGGTGGTAATGGTATAAAGTAAGTAACTTTTGTAACTGAAGAAAAATACTTAATCGTCTGCTCCTGTTTTTGATAGTGAAAAAATACAATTTGTCAGCGGTGGAGCATCTTTAAAGGGAACAAGGAAATCATAAGAAGAGTGAATGTTAAGTTTATTTCAAATGAAAGGTTGATATTAGTCAAGAAACAATATGTCGGTTATTCAATCTGTTGCTGATTACCGTAAAAGGTAATTTCCTTGGATAAAACTTCCAATCTGATTTCCGTTTTATTCCCCCTTCTGGCTTCTCACTAAGTAATATAATTATTTACAACGTAACAGTATATACAAGATGAAGCGAAAATATTTTACTGTCTATGTCTAATGAGGTAAAATATAACCTGCATAGTAAGTTGCACGCCAACTACATTCAGTTTGATCTATTGATCAAGTGTATTATATTGAACATTTTATTTAACAAGTTTGCATGAACCGAGATGACTGTCTGTTGTTTGTCATAGAGAAATATATTGGGGTATCAACGTCGAGATATGAATAAGAGTGCATTATTAAAACTCATCTGAATTCTAGTTGATACCTCTTCATTGATACTGCACGATCGATATTGTTACAATATCATCTGAAAATGAAAACACAATAATTGCTGATTATCTCATACCCACATCACACAATCACGAATAATTCCTTATTTCAAACCCAAAATATGAAAATCCCCACACAAAGATCAACAGAATATCATCCTTTATTGCCTAAAAATAAAATAAACCCATAGAATGCACTAGGGGATTTCTTCCTTTTCATATTAAACTTCAACATTACAAAGATGTCCATATTTAGACAAAAGTGTGAAAAGTGTCTAAACTTGTTTTGAAAACTTTTAGTTTTACAGATATTTTGAAATGTTCTAATGTCAGGTCTCTAGGGCTCAAGTGTTCAAGTACATTAAGTTTGTCTAGAGAAAAGATAAGTCCCATGACAACAGATGCCACTTTGTGATATTGGCTCATAAAATCACTGTAATTCCATTTTAGGCCAATATCACCGATACTATTAAATATTTCTGTCTAATTACAAAAATATACCTTAATTACATAAAATTGATGAATATACTGTATGATCAATAATTTCGTCACATGTCGTACATTTAAAAAGAGGTAAAGCTAGGTGAAAAAAGGATTGGACCAAGGTTTTCAAAACTGGATTAACCATGTCAAATAAACGATTTCCAAATCACATTGAAACAATTTCTGGTAAAATTATTTGTTTGAGTTCTTAACATATATAGGGAAATCACTTTGATATTTGAGTGATTAAGGTGACCGTGTCTGGAACACCTAGGTCCGAGTATCTCTTTTTGACCTGTCGCATCGTTAGACAACCTCATTCACATACCCATTTTAGTTGTAAGTTGTAAATTAACATATGAAAATCGCACCAAAAGACGTATAATCACAATTTCTTGTTTTATTAGTAACAAAATTGAATATAACAAAAAATAAACAGTTTGAACATCTGTCTAGTAACAATAATATAGTATCAATGAACAAACAAAACAATTTTTACTAAAAGTCCAAATTAATATACAAAGCGATTTAAACAGATTATCTCAATCAGACATCACTATTAAACGAATCAATATATAAAGTATACCAAGTCTATATAAACAATGTCCGACATCTTAGTACACCTCCTCCACTGTCGGGCCTGTACTTGTTCCGTCTCGTGTTTCCTGACCACAGTTCCCATTGGGTGACCCTCTACAATTACCCTGTGGGGAATCTCCGTGAAGTTTGGTCATAATTGGTGAACACAGTTTCTGAAATTCCTTCAGTTTATATTCATATTCCTCAGCATCAGCCATTGTGTTACTGTCCAACCACCTGAGATTTTCCTCACATCCACTAGTGACAGCTGATTTTTCCTCTGACGAAATTCGGTCTCCAACATTTTCAATTCCTTGTTTCACACTGAAAATATAGTTCTCTAGCTTGTTCCTGGCAGAAACTCTTTTCCTCTGTTTCTCGTCCTCGTCTTTGTACTTTTCTGCGTCAGCCACCATTTTGTCAATATCCTCTTTACTCAGGCGTCCCTTGTCGTTAGTGATGGTGATTTTGTTAGATTTCCCTGTACTTTTATCTTCAGCCGACACATTCAGGATACCATTAGCATCAATATCAAATTGGACCTCGATCTGCGGAACACCTCGAGGTGCGGGAGGGATACCGTTAAGTTCAAACCTCCCCAGTTGGTTGTTGTCCTTGGTCATAACTCGTTCTCCTTCGAATACTTGGATACTCACACCCGGCTGGTTATCTGAATATGTCGTAAAAGTCTGAGATGTTTTGGTGGGAATTCTAGTATTCCGTTCAATCAGTTTGGTCATCACACCACCAGCTGTTTCTATTCCGAGGGAAAGAGGAGCCACATCCACGAGAAGGACGTCCTTTATGACGTCACTACTGTCACCATTGAGGACAGCAGCCTGAACGGCAGCCCCGTACGCTACAGCTTCGTCAGGATTGATGGACTTGTTCAACTGTTTTCCGTTCATAAAATCTTCCAACATTTTCTGGATCTTTGGTATACGTGTAGATCCGCCAACCAAAACGATTTCGTGTATTTTGGATTTATCCATTTTAGCATCGCGAAGTGCTTTCTCCACAGGTTCTAGTGTTGAACGGAAAAGGTCGGCACATAAATCCTCAAACCTGGCTCTGGTTAGCTTACTGTAAAAGTCTATCCCCTCATAAAGGGAATCAATTTCTACGTTTGCTTCACTGCTGCTAGAAAGTGTCCGTTTTGCACGCTCACACGCGGTCCGAAGTCTTCTCAATGCTCTGTTGTTCTTGCTCAAGTCTTTACCATATTTCCGTTTGAACTCCTGAACAAAATGGTTAACTATTCTGTTGTCAAAGTCTTCACCCCCCAAATGGGTGTCACCGGCAGTAGATCTCACCTCGAAAATTGACCCCTCGTCAATTGTCAAAATGGACACATCAAATGTGCCTCCGCCAAGATCAAAGATGAGAACATTTTTCTCGCCTTTCATGTTCTTGTCTAATCCGTAAGCCAGAGCAGCAGCAGTGGGTTCGTTGACGATTCTGAGAACATTCAGTCCAGCAATCATCCCGGCATCCTTTGTCGCCTGTCTCTGAGAGTCATTGAAATAAGCTGGCACAGTGATCACAGCATCATTGACCTTTTGACCCAGGAAGGCTTCAGCGGTCTCCTTCATCTTAGTAAGTACCATGGAGCTGATCTCCTCTGGGGTGAACTGTTTGGTGGTTCCATTACAGTCTGCCTGAATCTTTGGCTTTCCTGCGTTGTTGACGACCTTAAACGGCCAATGTTTCATGTCCGATTGCACATTCTGGTCATCATATTTACGTCCAATTAATCGCTTTGCATCAAAAATGGTATTTTGTGGGTTCATGGCTACCTGACCCTTGGCAGCGTCTCCGATCAGTCTCTCTGTGTCAGTAAAGGCCACATAACTAGGCGTGGTCCTGTTACCCTGGTCGTTGGCGATAATCTCCACTTTTCCGTGCTGGAATACCCCGACACATGAATATGTCGTACCCAGATCAATTCCAATAGCTGGAGCTTTACGTGAGCTGGCCATGTCCGTCTCTTCAAGTGTCAAACCGAAAGTAGATTACGTATATAGCGTTTAATATGTTCCTCGCTGAGCGTTGTGTAGTATACACAGACGTATACTCTCCTCTCTCTGCTCCTTCAGTATAGGACTGAGTAGTTTTCTGGTTCTGACCACTAGTAACAAACATCGTGGTTATATACTGTTTGATTATGTCTTCCTGAACAGTCCAGAGCGTCTAGAACGTACTGGTACTTCGGGAATCATCTAGTACATCTAGAATGTTCTATTGCAAGGATGAGTCTAGAGATTTCCCGAATAAATGTATGTCAACAATGTGGGAGGCGCATTAAGGGTGTTTTGAGTCCATCGATATGATAGTGTACATACTGTACCTCTTAGGCAATATCTTATGCTTTTCTATTCCATTGGTAATATCTTTTGATAGATGTGCCACGTTTTATCAAACGATTTCTAGATAATCTAGATAAAATGTTTTACGGAAGTAAATGTTTAGTTAGTAACATGTGTATAACATACATGTAGTGATACGTACATTTGTATATATAGCTACATGTATATAGAGTTGTGTATATAGGCTATAGGTGGTTGGCATTGGATATTTATTTAGTTAATATATAATTAATATAATTTACCCCTACTCTAAGCATTCTTCATGTTCTTCCAGCTGGTACCTTTGATGTTCCAAAATGGCTGTAAGAATGATAAGGCTGTTTTCAGACAATTTGAAAGGAACAAAAAAAAAAAAATAAATAAATAACGTGATAATTTGATTTGGTCCTAAGAGAAATTGTTGTATGCCGTGCATGAAATTGCCTAATAGATCATCTTTGTTAATGACAATGTACCCTTTTCAGACAGATACTGATGGTTTCAAATTTATAATTCCTTCAGGGCTCGAATATTTGTAACCATAAAAGGACATGTTTTGTGGTTCCCACCTAAGACCAAAGATTATAATTTTAAATTTAGATGTATACAGGTATGTTTTGATTTGGTAACAAACCACAATTTTTTAATTTCAATATAATGGTGGTTTTTTTGTTTTTTTTTGTTACGGATTATTAAAGATGCTCCACCGCTGACAAATGGTATTTTTTCACTATCAAAAACAGGAGCAGACGATTTAGTATTTTTCTTCAGTTACAAAAGTTACTTACTTTACACCATTACCACCATTGAAAAATTTGAGCTTCTTATTTCACTTTAAGTTAAAAATATTAAAAAGAATTAATTGCATCCCGAAACAATTCCGTGCCACTTTCTCCTATATCATGTAAGTACCGATTGCGCATGCACCAAAGGCAAAACAAAATATTTCATATTGTATTTTGTGTTAATTAGACATACATATACCCGATTAAACACCAATTATTGTTAAAATGATGAATATTATTTATGGTCTGTCGGCGGTGGAGCATCTTTAACATTTGATCTAACAAGCTCGCTCTTGACGAGATCCTGCATAGTACAAGAAAAATAGTGCAAATGTTATATTAGTCCGCTAAACCTGCCTATGTTATTAGGCTTTTAAAAAAATGCCTAATATATATATATATATATATTAATTAGGCAAAAAAACCCATTTACTTACGTAAAATATTTTATCTAGAAAATCGATTAATAAAAAAAGGTGTACATATATTAAAAGATATTACCAATGCGATGGAAAAATAACCTAGGAGGTACATTAGTCTATCATGTATACTGATAGGTGTCATTTGTGATTTTCGATAATACGGCTCCCACATTGTTGACATACATTTATTCGGGAAATCTCTAGACTCATCCTTGCAATAGAACATTCTAGATGTACTAGATGATTCCCGAAGTACCAGTACGTTCTAGACGCTCTGGACTGTTCAGGAAGACATAATCAAACAGTATATAACCACGATGTTTGTTACTAGTGGTCAGAACCAGAAAACTACTCAGTCCTATACTGAAGGAGCAGAGAGAGGAGAGTATACGTCTGTGTATACTACACAACGCTCAGCGAGGAACATATTAAACGCTATATACGTAATCTACTTTCGGTTTGACACTTGAAGAGACGGACATGGCCAGCTCACGTAAAGCTCCAGCTATTGGAATTGATCTGGGTACGACATATTCATGTGTCGGGGTATTCCAGCACGGAAAAGTGGAGATTATCGCCAACGACCAGGGTAACAGGACCACGCCTAGTTATGTGGCCTTTACTGACACAGAGAGACTGATCGGAGACGCTGCCAAGGGTCAGGTAGCCATGAACCCACAAAATACCATTTTTGATGCAAAGCGATTAATTGGACGTAAATATGATGACCAGAATGTGCAATCGGACATGAAACATTGGCCGTTTAAGGTCGTCAACAACGCAGGAAAGCCAAAGATTCAGGCAGACTGTAATGGAACCACCAAACAGTTCACCCCAGAGGAGATCAGCTCCATGGTACTTACTAAGATGAAGGAGACCGCTGAAGCCTTCCTGGGTCAAAAGGTCAATGATGCTGTGATCACTGTGCCAGCTTATTTCAATGACTCTCAGAGACAGGCGACAAAGGATGCCGGGATGATTGCTGGACTGAATGTTCTCAGAATCGTCAACGAACCCACTGCTGCTGCTCTGGCTTACGGATTAGACAAGAACATGAAAGGCGAGAAAAATGTTCTCATCTTTGATCTTGGCGGAGGCACATTTGATGTGTCCATTTTGACAATTGACGAGGGGTCAATTTTCGAGGTGAGATCTACTGCCGGTGACACCCATTTGGGGGGTGAAGACTTTGACAACAGAATAGTTAACCATTTTGTTCAGGAGTTCAAACGGAAATATGGTAAAGACTTGAGCAAGAACAACAGAGCATTGAGAAGACTTCGGACCGCGTGTGAGCGTGCAAAACGGACACTTTCTAGCAGCAGTGAAGCAAACGTAGAAATTGATTCCCTTTATGAGGGGATAGACTTTTACAGTAAGCTAACCAGAGCCAGGTTTGAGGATTTATGTGCCGACCTTTTCCGTTCAACACTAGAACCTGTGGAGAAAGCACTTCGCGATGCTAAAATGGATAAATCCAAAATACACGAAATCGTTTTGGTTGGCGGATCTACACGTATACCAAAGATCCAGAAAATGTTGGAAGATTTTATGAACGGAAAACAGTTGAACAAGTCCATCAATCCTGACGAAGCTGTAGCGTACGGGGCTGCCGTTCAGGCTGCTGTCCTCAATGGTGACAGTAGTGACGTCATAAAGGACGTCCTTCTCGTGGATGTGGCTCCTCTTTCCCTCGGAATAGAAACAGCTGGTGGTGTGATGACCAAACTGATTGAACGGAATACTAGAATTCCCACCAAAACATCTCAGACTTTTACGACATATTCAGATAACCAGCCGGGTGTGAGTATCCAAGTATTCGAAGGAGAACGAGTTATGACCAAGGACAACAACCAACTGGGGAGGTTTGAACTTAACGGTATCCCTCCCGCACCTCGAGGTGTTCCGCAGATCGAGGTCCAATTTGATATTGATGCTAATGGTATCCTGAATGTGTCGGCTGAAGATAAAAGTACAGGGAAATCTAACAAAATCACCATCACTAACGACAAGGGACGCCTGAGTAAAGAGGATATTGACAAAATGGTGGCTGACGCAGAAAAGTACAAAGACGAGGACGAGAAACAGAGGAAAAGAGTTTCTGCCAGGAACAAGCTAGAGAACTATATTTTCAGTGTGAAACAAGGAATTGAAAATGTTGGAGACCGAATTTCGTCAGAGGAAAAATCAGCTGTCACTAGTGGATGTGAGGAAAATCTCAGGTGGTTGGACAGTAACACAATGGCTGATGTTGAGGAATATGAATATAAACTGAAGGAATTTCAGAAACTGTGTTCACCAATTATGACCAAACTTCACGGAGATTCCCCACAGGGTAATTGTAGAGGGTCACCCAATGGGAACTGTGGTCAGGAAACACCAGACGGAACAAGTACAGGCCCGTCAGTGGAGGAGGTGTACTAAGATGTCGGACATTGTTTATATAGACTTGGTATACTTTATATATTGATTCGTTTAATAGTGATGTCTGATTGAGATAATCTGTTTAAATCGCTTTGTATATTAATTTGGACTTTTAGTAAAAATTGTTTTGCTTGTTCATTGATACTATATTATTGTTACTAGACAGATGTTCAAACTGTTTATTTTTTTGTTATATTCAATTTTGTTACTAATAAAACAAGAAATTGTGATTATACGTCTTTTGGTGTGATTTTCATATGTTAATTTACAACTTAAGGTTAAGTAAAATGGGTATGTGAATGAGGTAGTCTAACGATGCGACAGGTCAAAAAGAGATACTCGGGACCTAGGTGTTCCAAGCACGGTCACCTTAATCACTCAAATATCAAAGTGATTTCCCTATATGTATGTTAGGAACTCAAACAAATAATTTTACCAGAAATTGTTTCAATGTGATTTGATTTTTTCCCCAAAGGAAATCAAATTTTGAAAACCTTGGTCCTAAGCTTTTTTATCACTACCACTATTTGAATGTTTACAATATGACGAAATTATTTATCGTACAGTATGTATTCATCAATTTTAAGTGATTAAGATAATAAGACGTAAAATAGAGTTATAATGATTTTATGAACCAATGAGTGGCGTCCGTTGTCGTGCGACGTATCTTTTCTTTAGACAAACTTAATTCACTTGAACACTTGAGCTCTATAGACCTGACATCACGATATAGGATCTGAGTCGCGCTGGAGTACCTGACCTTCAATTTAATGGTCAAAAAAGTGTTAAAATTAGAAGATTTCAAAATATCATCTGTAAAACTAAAAAGTTTCGATAAAGACACATCATTTTATCACACTTTTGTCTAAATATCACTATCTTTGTTTCTAATCAAAAGCAATTATTTAAGCATTTGACCTACAGTCAAACCTCGATGTTTTGAAGTTCAAATTATCGACAGATAAAAACTTCGAAACAGCGAGTCTTCGAATTATTGTTAATGGAAATATATGGACGTTTTATCCAGCGTGATTATATGGCTGTTACATGTCCTGTATATGTCTATATGGGCTAGATAAATGACCTTAGTCATTAGAATTTCTACATACTCTTGATCATTGTCATTAAATACCAATATCAACGAATAAATATGAATATGTGACTTCTTCTAAAGGCTGTGCAAAATGGGTAAACATGTGATGACGGTATCTCCATGGAAGTCTATATATAAGAGGATGTGGCATGTAGAGAGTTATACATGCAAAGAAGCTTGTAAAGACCACCCAGCCGACAAGGGGTGGATGTCATGTATGATAGTAACCCCTAGGCTAGCGGAGCATCCCGTAGGCTGTGCTGATCAGGCGGAGAAAGATTGTAAGACTTCCTTTGTCAGGCTTTGTTTTCACAGGGATCTGAGAATTAGTTAGAGATTATATAATCATGGACCCACCAGAGTGCCCTAAGACCATTCATAGACGTTTTAGAGGTCTGGATAAAAAAAAACCCAGTACAAATCATACTCTACATGGTACTATATATACGAGAAGGATGAAAGTTCACAGACTCAAAATTTCTAACCCGCCTACCTTTAGCGGCTATAAAGTCTCTCTTCTCTGGACGAAAAAGAGATAGTTATCAGAAGAGTTTTTCGTAACTAATTCTCAGATCCCTGTGTTTGAGTTGACCAATCATCGAAGATGTTCTGAGACAAGGGTTGAAACGTCTACAGACGGACCGGACTGATGATATCACCGAAATGTTACTATCCAAATATCTGTTAATACATTTGTACATAAGTAAATTTTATCATTCATGTACAGTACATACACGTGTTGGGGGAAGGATAACTGATGACCTTGACAGACTAACAATGCTTATTAATCAATCCGCCAATTTCATTATCTGTTGGATCAAGTAATAATTGAAAACAATGTCATTGAAAATACAATAAATCCTGATATTAATTTCAAAAACTAACTAATCTTGATAAAATAATCACTATTGTTTTCGCATACGAATCATAGTTCATATATACATATTAAACATGATATTTTTGCACCAACACAAAGTTCAAACATTATAACATGGCTTGATGTGACCAGTTTCCCCGATTGATGTTATTTAATATGATTTTTGAAAGCATGAAAATTAGCAATTTTACCTGGTTTTTTTAAAATCAGAACCGGAAATGCCTTTTGTTTTATCAATATAAGTTATTCTGATTTATTTAGCTATTTATAAGAGTTTATCTATTTATATATCCAAACATATGTGTGTGTGTGTGCGGGGGGTGGGGGGGGGGGGGGGGTGGGTGGGGGGGGGTGTCTGTACACCCATGTACACCATTTTTGATATTATCTGGGTCTTCCAAATATCCAAATATTCAAATTATGTTCAAATATTCTTATTATTGTTCATAGTATGGCGATGGTGGGTAGTGATGGCGATCAGAACTTCTATAAAAAATCCTCTTAATATATGAATCTTTTATGTTAAATCACGATCATGATGATACTAAGTATTACTCTCTTTTTCCAGTTTTATTAGGTGCGAATCTAGGATTCAAAAAAGTGGCTTACTAGTCTGATATATTACATAACTAATTACGATCTTACTACTATAATATTATTCGGTCTATTAATGAATTATCTCCCTTGTACAATTATATTATATATAAAAATACCAATTTCAAATTTATTCACAAACTTATATATCCATAAGATTATAATACTTGGCATATTAATAGTAATTATGATATTCTTTTGTTACATACCAAATCTGTTTAATTAAGATGTTGTTTAATCAACTTATTACATGTATATACTTTAATTTGATTGTAGTTTCTGGCCAGGAAAGGGCTTATATAGGCATAGCCTGTTGCCCGACCCTTTTGATTGATTCAATAAAATTGGTCGAAATGGAAATAGGCCTAAGAATTTATCTAAAAAAAACTTAGCACATACAGAGGTACATGCACAGCTGCCGATCGTAAAAATGGCGGAGTTGCCAATCTCTATGTAGATCTATATATGTTTCTGATGTAGCTGTATATTTAAATATTGTTAATTAAAAAAAAGTATTGAAAATGAATTTCAAATAGTAAAAGTCGGGTATTTGACCGATAAGTAGCCGGACTTTTATTGGTGGTGTCATTATTTATCCTAACACATGAAAGGTCAGAGGTCATAGTCCTTTCGTAACACATGAACACCGGGTATCAGCATCAGGCTTACAGGGTACGTTGAACTTGTGCATTGATTTGTCAATCTGTAAACGTAGTCATTTTAGGTTATGATTATTTAAAGAAAATGGTTACGATTCCTTATAATGTAAATCCTACATTGATTTTTCTTGGCAGGCAGACACTGTCATCTGACACAAAGTGACACAGGTACCAGATAACGTTACCTAGTTAACAGTCTACACTAACTGTTACGCATAGGCCTAAGCTTATATACTCAAATTAGATATTGTCAGACGCTTCCATGAAGACACTAAGATATACATAAAATGTAGTTCCAAACATAAATATATATCACAGAGGTATATTGTTTAGCTAAAGCATCTTTGATGTTCCAAATACATGTAGACGGCTTCTCATGGCCAGGTCCCTGTGTCATTAGGTCCATAGCCTGTCCGTAATAATGGATTGTATAGCTTCCAAGAGGCCCAATGGGTCTATTTAGGCTATAAATATCTGTCTACCTAATTTTCCAACTTTTTCATAATATTAATATACTGTAAAGTTGCTAATATTTGCGGTGGATTAATATTGCTAAAGGACTGGATACGGTTTTAAATGGCTCTTTTTGGCCCCTAAATCTACCAAATTTTAAATGAAGTATTTACAATGTAGAAATCAAGTTGCTGCGTTTGAAATATTGAATACGCCCCTGATAAAAACTTAATGATATTTTTGTTGGTTGAAAGTATGTTTTTGCTATATAACGATGGTAACTTTGCATAAATTATGCAAATTTGAAAATTTTGTTAAATTTTGGCATATTTGTTTTTTATAGTTTTTCTTTTAAAGTGACAATTCATTCTACGAGAACATTAAAATTTGTATATATATCAGAAAACCCCCAGTTCTAATGGAAATTAGATCAGTCGGTTTAACTGTGATATGTCAGAAAATCCCATGGTGGTGAAATGCGTGTGAAATGTTCAAACTCACTCGCTGTCCGCCATTACACATTGTGGTCAAATATCTTGTATGCCGAACCTAGTCCCTTGCTCGTAGAGTAATGCTACTTTTGTCTAGAACTGTTCAAATCGCTCTGACAGAAGTGTGTTTACCTTATTAGGTGAATTGTTTTGCCGAAAAAATCATTATATCACATCAACAGTGGTTATGTAGTTCATTTGTTTAACGTGCGTGACTTTGGCTCGAGTATGGGTACAGCGTACATATTGTACCTGCTTAATCGTATTGATCAACGATTTGTAATTACAATGGTATCAATTAAAATACTAAATAATGACGTAGAATTTGTCAATATCTTATGTTATATGTTTCATAAGAAATGTAGAACAATACATTTATGCCATATTTTGCTTCTTGGTTATGTAAAAGAATTAGCCTGAGTGAATTGTCCCTTTAAAAGCAATAGAGCACAACCTAGAACAAACTTTATATTTTAAAGGAATTAGCAGACACGAAGAATACATCATTTTGAGAAATATAAAGTTTGTTCTAGAATGCGCTCTATGTTAACTAGATGAAAAACTGCATAAAAAGGCCAATTTTGATGAATTTTTCATATTTTGCATAATTTAAGTATAATTAAAAATGGTTGCCATGGCAACTAGAACTGCTATATTACCTAATAACACTATCAAATATGTCAGGTATGTAGTTAATATTTGAAATGCAAGATTAACATCTTTAAATAACAGATTTTAAAAAATAACGGATTTGGGGGCCACAAAAGACCCTTACCATACATAGTCCTTTGTGGATTCTACAAAAGTCGCGAAATTTAATACCTCTTGTAACTTTTCAACGTAATGAATTTGCATATAACATGCTGTAACATAAATAACAATTTCAATTGCTGTTAAGATAATTCGCAAAAATAAATCTCTGTCAATATGTTCCAATTTGTAAATGGCGAAAACTTACACCTGGAATATTGAACTATCCATATATAATGGGTTATAATTATGTGTCTTTGTTAACACTACTGAAAATATTTATAATTGAATGCATTGACCATGATTCGTGAATGAGGTTGAAACCTCAGCACACACATGCCTCTTAGCGCTTGATTTTTGTAATAGAGTGTAACTGATGCATTTATTAGGTAATCTGACCCAAAGGGTCAGGATGACCATGCAATTGTCATCACGCATCGTCCATCAGGATGACCTATTTTCATCATGCATCGTCCGTCGCTGTGTGCGGTGCCTAAACTTTTCATTCAAACAATTTCTTCTCAATAACTGAAAGGCATAGGGTACTGATATTTGGCCTGTGACATGCTGGGATGAAGGGTTAATAAGTTTGTTAAAATGAATGACCATGACCTTCATTCAAGGTAACAAGTGTCAAATAGGCTAAAATCGTAAACAACTTCTTCTCAAGAACCAAAAGGCCCAGGATACTCATATTGGGCCTGTGGTATGCTGGGATGAGGGGCTATCAAGTTTGTTCACATGTATATACTTTAACATGCATGATGCACTGAAATATCAGCATAAATTTGTCATTTAAAATATACAGTGTATCATAAATTAAATTAACACATTGGTAAACAACAAAAATTTAATAGTAATTTTTAAATATCGTTGTATCTAATGCAACAATATTGTACTATAATTACATAGGTGTAAACTGACAATGGCCACTGCTGGAGGGAAACTTGCTGGTAAAGTGTGTATAGTGACTGGGGCGACCCGAGGGATTGGTAAAGGAATAGCGCTACAGCTGGGCGAGGCAGGTGCTACAGTCTATATTACAGGTATTAAACATTTCTTTGATAGAGGTTAGCTTACTCTATATTACATTACCTATACAGGTAAATGTTATTACAGGTAAGTTTTGTTTGTTTGAGGTCAAATGTCAATGTCATTGTTATTGTAAATAGGAAAATTCCTTTCACTGGGGTAACTCTATATCTATGCTCTGACTATGTACAAATACCAGTCAAATACTCCTCTCCAAAAGTGATTGTATTTAATGGCTTTCCAGGTCAAAGCCAAGGCCAATGTCACTAGATAAAAAAATGGGATTTTTTGTGTGCAATACACACTTTTATATGCTCATTGTAATGTACCAGTGGAAAGTGATGCATGGTTAAGACAGTATAGTACCTTCAAACCTGTCTATAAAACCCACCCAAGAGATAAGGAAAAGGTGGTCTTTGCAGTAAAGTGGTCATTATACATGTACACAGGTAAATATGTGTTGAAGTTTGGACCACATGAAAGTACATAATCTTATTACGCAGATGGTCTGAAACAGAGGTATAGTTGGTCAGACAGGTTTTACTGTAGATACTAGAGTATTTTACCATTTAATTATATGTAAATAATTGAAAGCAATGACTAGTTGCATGTCTATTGTCTTGTATGAATATATGATTTATGTTACAGGTAGAACATTAGTAGCTGCCAAAGATAGTATAGGAGGATCTCTCACTGACACCGCCCAACAGGTAAGCTTTGATTATCCCAGGAGGTACACGGTAAGTCTTGATTATCTCAACAGGTAAACCTTGATTTTCACCACAGGTAAGTTTTTATTATCCTTACAGGTAAGCATTGATTATCCCAACAGCTAAGCCTTGATTATCCAGACAGGTAAGCCTTGATTATCACAACAGGGAAGCCTTGATTATCCCGACAGGTAAGCCTTGGCTATCCCAACAAGTAAGCCTTGATTATCCTGACAGGTAAGCCTTGATTATTCTGACAGGTAAGCCTTGATTATCCTGACGGGGAAGCCTTGTTTATTCCGACAGGGAAGCCTTGTTTATCCTGACAGGTGAGCCTTGATAATCCCAACAGGCAAGCCTTAGCTATCCCAACAGGTAAGCCTTGATTATCCCAACAGGTAAGCCTTGATTATCCTGACAGGTAAGCCTTGATTATCAAACAGGTAAGCCTTGGCTATCCCAACAAGTAAGCCTTGATTATCCTGACAGGTAAGCCTTGATTATTCTGACAGGTAAGCCTTGATTATCCCAACAGGGAAGCCTAGTTTATCCCGACAGACAAGCCTTGATTATCCCGACAGGTAAGCCTTGGTAATCCCGACAGACAAGCCTTGGCTATCCCTACTGCTAAGCCTTGATTATCCCAACAGGTAAGCCTTGATTATCCCGACAGGTAAGCCTTGATTATCCCGACAGGGAAGCCTTCATTATACCGACAGGGAAGCCTTGGCTATCCCAACAGGTAAGCCTTTATTATCCCGACAGGTAAGCCTTCATTATCCCGACAGGGAAGCCTTCATTATCCCAACAGGGAAGCCTTGGCTATCCCAACAGATAAGCCTTGATTATCCCAACAGATAAGCCTTGATCATCCCGACAGGTAAGCCTTGGTAATCCCAACAGACAAGCCTTGTCTATCCCAACAAGTAAGCCTTGATTATCCTGACAAGTAAGCCTTGATTATCCTGACAGGTAAGCCTTGATTATCCCAACAGGTAAGCCTTGATTATCTCAACAGGTAAGCCTTGAATATCCTGACAGATAAGTTTTGATTATCCCAACAGGTAAGCCTTGGTAGTGGAGAGGGGAGGTAAATGTATACCTGTACAATGTGACATGTATATATATATTACAAGTAGAGGAGAGGGGAGGTAAATGTATACCTGTACAATGTGACCTGTATATATATATTACAGGTAGAGGAGAGGGGAGGTAAATGTATACCTGTACAATGTGACCTGTATATATATATTACAGGAAGAGGAGAGGGGAGGTAAATGTATACCTGTACAATGTGACCTGTATATATGTATATATAACAATTAGAGGAGATGGGAGGTAAGTGTATACCTGTACAATGTGACCTATATACATATATATATTACAGGTAGAGGAGAGGGGAGGTAAATGTATACCTGTACAATGTGACCTGTATATATATATATATATTACAGGTAAAGGAGAGGGGAGGTAAATGTATACCTGTACAATGTGACCTATATATATATATATTACAGGTAGAGGAGAGGGGAGGTAAATGTATACCTGTACAATGTGACCTGTATATATATATATTACAGGTAGAGGAGAGGGGAGGTAAATGTATACCTGTACAATGTGACCTGTATATATACATATATATATTACAGGTAGAGGAGAGGGGAAGTAAATGTATACCTGTACAATGTGACCGGTATATATATATATTTCAGGTAGAGGAAAGGGGAGGTAAATGTATACTGTACAATGTGACCTGTATATATATATTACAGGTAGAAGAGAGTTAAATGTATACCTGTACAATGTTACCTGTATATATATATATTACAGGTAGAGGAGAGGGGAGGTAAATGTATACCAGTACAATGTGACCTGTATATATATTACAGGTAGAGGAGAGGGGAGGTAAATGTATACCTGTACAATGTGACCTGTATATATGTATATATACATGTAACAGTTAGAGTAGAGGGGAGGTAAATGTATACCTGTACAATGTGACCTATATATATATATATATTACAGGTAGAGGAGAGGGGAGGTAAATGTATACCTGTACAATGTGACCTGTATATATATATATATATTACAGGTAAAGGAGAGGGGAGGTAAGTGTATACCTGTACAATGTGACCTGTATATATATATATTACAGGTAGAGGAGAGGGGAGGTAAGTGTATACCTGTACAATGTGACCTGTATATATATATATTACAGGTAGAGGAGAGGGGAGGTAAGTGTATACCTGTACAATGTGACCTGTATATATATATATATTACAGGTAGAGGAGAGGGGAGGTAAATATATACCTGTACAATGTGACCTGTATATATATATATATATTACAGGTAGAGGAGAGGGGAGGTAAATGTATACCTGTACAATGTGACCACACCAATGATGAAGAGATCCAACAGCTGTTTGACAAGGTCAAGAGGGAACAGGAAGGTCAGCTGGACATCCTTGTCAACAATGCCTACAGTGCCGTCAAGGTATGAGGATATTATCATGATACATGTCACATATTTCGGATGATCAATAATGCTGGTTACAAATAAAGCACATGTCAGTTATCAAGTGTTTATTTGAAGGTTTGTTGTTCCTAACAATTTTTTTGAAAGTATTGAAACCTTTTAAATAATGGATTGACAAAATCCTGCCAATTACAAAAGAGATTAATGAATTCTGTGTTACTGTACGTGTACTAATTTTAATGGTATTCTAATTTTAGGGCCTTTCGCGCTTAAGTCATAGTGCTAATTCAAATACAGCGCTAAAATTTGTCCCAACCCACACTATAAATCCAAGGATATATATTCAGTATTATTTATATATTCAGTATAGCATCACGGTCCAATGGAAATATGAAATTTGGGTGGCATACATTGGTTTTTCCTTGATATATTACTTGTCCTTGGTAGCCAAGATATCCTGGACAACAGATTTAGTTTTGGTTTGAAAAGTAAAATTTAATTGTCATCCCAAGATGTTAAACACAAGTGCCTTGATATGTGATAAATATTACTATTCAATGTTTATTATTATTTTGTTTTAATTGTACAATGAGCACTTTACTTTGCAGGCCATCTTTGATAATATGAAAGTGCCATTTTGGGAACAGCCCATGGATATGTGGGATACTGTTAATAGCGTTGGACTCAGGTATATAAACAATCTAGGTATATGATGTACATGAAACTGGTTATTTATCAACAGATTTGTACTTGGACCATAATACTTGTTGGTTTGCATTACTCCTACTTCATGTTATACTCCATGTTGTATGCTAATCTTATAAATAAGCTTGCCAATTAGCATTTTTTCTGCTTCACTTGTCGACATCCATATTTGTTTGGCCTTTTAAAGAAAGCAAATATAAAGGTCCTATCATGATAGTTTATCTGCGGTGTTGGTTGTAATGATTGGCAGGAATTACCTCCCTTGTATATATATAAGAAATGCTGCAATTGGTATGTGGTGTATAAATAGGATCTTATTAAATGTGTGTTCGTGTCATATGAAATTTTATGAAACAAGTCATAAGAAGTTTTTATTGCAAGCCTTAGCTTTGAAAGGAGTGTCAAAATCCAGAATAAACTACATTTCTAAGAATTTTACATCAAAATATATTGTGAAAATCCAGCGGAAGCCGCCATAATGTCTTACCGTCAATGAAATCCTGACGTCACATCATTTTAAATTTATTGTTTCTGTTATAATATCATGATGGATTTCCTATCTGGCACAGCAAATTAAAATGGCCCAGGTACATAGATATCATACGTAGATATCACAATAGTTACATATGCAAAAATTTATAATATTATATTTTTAAATTAGACTACATGTAAGCTCTATGAATTTCATTTATAGCCCTTGTCATTAGAAGATTACTTCTAAGGAGTTATTTAGTTTATTAGTTTGTATGGTTACCTTTTTATGTTTATTTTAGGAACCATTATCTGTGTACAATCCATGCTGCCAGACTGATGGTACCAAGGAAACAGGGTCTCATTGTCAACATATCCTCGTTTGGGGGACTCTCCTACCTCTTCAATGTGGCATATGGAGTTGGTAAAGAGGCTGTAAGTACTGGTACAATTAATGGAGGCTCCATGTATCCATCAGATCAGTGGGGAGATTTAGCTCTTATAGTAGGTTTCTCTCCAACCTCTCCATTTTGTCCATTTTTATCACATAATTGATATACATTATTGTTTCAAAAAGCTTGGAATTGTTACTATACATGTCTCACTAATAAATATGTTACCCTGTGTATAAATGAGTTATCTATCTTTTTAGCTTTTAGCCCACCATCATTAGATGGTGGGCTATTCAAATCGCCCTGCGTCCGTGGTCCGTGGTCCGCCGTCCATCGTCCGTCGTCCGTCTGTAAACAAGGCTTGTTATCACTATTTCTTAAAAACTGCTGCAGGGATTTTGTTCAAACTTCACATGGAGGTTACCCTTGGTCCCTAGTTGTGCCATACAGATTTTGAGTCTGATCGGAAAAACAAGTGGCTGCCAGGCAGCCATCTTTGATTTTGGCAGTTGAAGTTTGTTATCGATATTTCTTGAGAACTACTGAAGGGATTTTGTTCAAACTTCACATGGAGGTTACCCTTGGTCCCTAGTTGTGCCATACAGATTTTGAGTCTGATCGGAAAAACAAGTGGCCGCCAGGCAGCCATCTTTGATTTTGGCAGTTGAAGTTTGTTATCGATATTTCTTGAGAACTATTGAAGGGATTTTGTTCAAACTTCATATGGAGGTTACCCTTGGTCCCTAGTTGTGCCATACAGATTTTGAGGCTGATCGGAAAAACAAGATGGCCGCCAGGCAGCCATCTTTGATTTTGGCAGTTGAAGTTTGTTATCGATATTTCTTGAGAACTACTGAAGGGATTTTGTTCAAACTTCACATGGAGGGTACCCTTGGTCCCTAGTTGTGCCATACAGATTTTGCGGCTGATCGGAAAAACAAGATGGCCGCCAGGCAGCCATCTTTGATTTTGGCAGTTGAAGTTTGTTATCGATATTTCTTGAGAACTACTGAAGGAATTTTGTTCAAACTTCACATGGAGGTTACCCTTGGTCCCTATTTGTGCCATACAGATTTTGAGGCTGATAGGAAAAACAAGATGGCCGCCAGGCGGCCATCTTGGATTTTGATAGTTAAGGTTTGATATCCCCATTTCTCAAAAAGTGCTGAAGGGATCTTTCTCAAATTTAATATGTAGGTTCCCCTAGGGCCCTTGTTGTGCATATTGCATTTTTGGACCAATCGGTGAACAAGATGGCCGCCAGGCCGCCATCTTGGATTTCGATATTTAAAGTTTGTTATGGCTATTTCTAAGATAGTACTGAAGGGATCTGTCTCAAATTTCATATGTAGGTTCCCCTAGGGACCTAATTGTGCATATTGCATTTGGGGACCGATCGGTTAACAAGATGCAGCCATCTTGGATTTTGTTATTCAAAGTTTGTTATCGCTATTTCTCAGAAAGTACTGAAGGGATCTGTCTCAAAATTCATATGTAGGTCCCCCTAGGGCCCTAGTTGTGCATATTGTGATTTGGGACCGATCGGTCAACAAAATTGCTGCCAGGCAGCCATCTTGGATTTTTATATTCAAAGTTTGTTATCGCTATTTCTCAGAAAGTATTGAATGGATCTTTCTCAAATTTCACATGTAGGTTCCCCTAGGGCCCTAGTTGTGCATATTGTGATTTGGGACCGATTGATCAACAAGATGGCCGCCAAGGAGTCATCTTGGATTTTGATAGTTGAAGTTTGTTACCGCTATTTCTCAAAAGGTACAGAAGCGATCTGTCTCAAATTTTATATGTAGTATGTTTGAAAAAGTTTAAAAAGTAGAGAAAAGATCCATCTTTCCTTTGTCAGATATAGATCATTCTTTGGTGGGCGCCAAGATCCCTCTGGGATCTCTTGTTATACTGAACTGAACTCTATCTCGTTTACAGTGTGACCGGATGGCTGCAGATTGTGCCATAGAGTTGAAGAAACACAATGTAGCCATGGTTAGTTTGTGGCCAGGAGCAGTCAAGACAGAACATATTACCTCTTTACTCAGTCAAGATAAAATTGAGGATGGGGTAGGCTAAAATTTACTTTTACGTTTACACTCCCCCTTTCCCCCAGCTTAGAAATCGTTGCTCTCAATTTATAGCAGGTGAAAGAACACCTTACTAGCTCTCAATAAAGTTAACAAGAATTAATTGTCATCCAAAGCTTGCCTTAAGAGCCAGTGGTCGCTAATTTGAAATCTGGAATGGAAAGTCTTTCATAGAGCTGATAAAAAGGATGTTTCTTACATTTTCTTATATCAAAAATTGATCTATTGGTCTAATTTTTAGGTCATCTGACCGAAGGTCAGGATGACCTATTGTCATCGTGTTTCGTCCGTCGTCGTGCGCCGTATTTGGTTTGCCGTGCGTCGTGCGTAAGACTATTTATACAAAAGCCTACTCCTCCTTCATCCTTTGATGGATTTCATCCATATTTGGTTTGAAGCATCATTAGGGAAGGACAATCATATTTTATATAAATGAGCATGGTCCGACCCCTAGGGGCTGAGGGGTGGGGCACCAAAAGGGCAAATTTTCTTATTTTAAGCTTTAAAATCCTACTCCTCCTTCATCCTTGGATGGATTTCATCCATATTTGGTGTGAAACTTCATTGGGGAAGGACAATCATATTTTATATAAATGAGCTTGGTCCGACCCCTAGGGTCAGAGGGGCAGGGCCTCAAAAGGGCAAATTTTCTTAATTTTAGCTTTAAAATCCTACTCCTCCTTCATCCTTGGATGGATTTCATCCATATTTGGTGTGAAACTTCATTAGGGAAGGACAATCATATTTTATATAAATGAGCCTGGTCCGACCCCTAGGGTCAGAGGGGCGGGGCCACAAAAGGGCAAATTTTCTTAATTTTAGCTTTAAAATCCTTCTCCTCCTTCATCCTTTGATGGATTTCATCCATATTTGGTTTGAAACATCATTGGGGAAGGACAATCATATTTTATATAAATGAGCCTGGTCCGACCCCTAGGGGCTGAGGGGTGGGGCCCCAAAAGGGCAAATTTTCTTATTTTAGCTTTAAAATCCTACTCCTCCTTCATCCTTGGATGGATTTCATCCATATTTAGTGTGAAACATCATTAGGTAAGGACATTCATATTTTATATATTTGAGATACAATGTAGGTGTGACCCCTAGGGGCTGAGGGGTGGGGCCCCAAAAGGGCGAATTTTCTTATTTTAAGCTTTAAAATCCTACTCCTCCTTCATCCTTGGATGGATTTCATCCATATTTGGTGTGAAACATTATTGATGAAGGACAATCATATTTTATATAAATGAGCTTGGTCCGACCCCTAGGGGCTGAATGGTGGGGCCCCAAAAGGGCAAATTTTCTTAATTTTAGCTTTAAAAACCTACTCCTCCTTCATCCTTGTATGGATTTCATCCATATTTGGTGTGAAACATCATTTGGGATGGACAATCATATTTTATATAAATGAGCCTGGTCCGACCCCTAGGGGCTGAGGGGTAGGGCCCCAAAAAGGCAAATTTTCTTAATTTTAGCTTTAAAATCCTACTTCTCCTTCATCCTTGGATGGATTTCATCCATATTTGGTGTGAAACATTATTTGGGACGGACAATCATATTTTATATTAATGAGCGTGGTCCAACCCCTAGGGGCTGAGGGATGGGGCCCCCAAAGGGCAAATTTTCTTAATTTTAGCTTTAAAATCCTACTCCTCCTTCATCCTTGGATGAATTTCATCTATATTTAGTGTAAAACATTATTGGGGAAGGATAATCATATTTGATGTAAATGAGCGTGGTCCAACCCCTAGGGACTGAGGGGTGGGGCCCCAAATGGGCAAATTTTCTTAATTTTAGCTTTAAAATCCTACTCCTCCTTCATCCTTGGATGGATTTCATCCATATTTGATGTGAAACATCATTGGGGACTGACAATCATATTTGATATAAATGAGCCTGGTCCGACCCCTAGGGGCTGAGAGGTGGGGCCCCAAATGGGGAAATTTTCTTAATTTTAGCTTTAAAATCCTTCTCCTCCTTCATCCTTGGATGGATTTCATCCATATTTGTTGTGAAACATCATTGGGGAAGGACAAATATATTACAAATGAGCCTGGTCCGAACCCTAGGGGCTGAGGGGTGGGGCCCCAAATGGGGAAATTTTCTTAATTTTAGCTTTAAAATCCTACTCCTCCTCCATCCTTGGATGAATTTTATCCATATTTGGTGTGAAGCATCATTGAGGAAACACAATTATATTTTATATAAATGAGTCTAGTCTGAACCCTAGGAACTGAGGGGTGGGGCCCCAAAAGGGCAAATTTTCTTAATTTTAGCTGGCTCACTTCCTGTTTTAAGGTTTCAGTCTCGATCTCAATAAAAATTGGTCTATAGGGGTTTTAATTGATGACGAACAACATGCAAACATTTTCGTAAAGATTTTGGTATTCCAAGATGGCCGCTGGCCCACTTCCTGTTTTAAGGTTTCAGTCTCCGATCTCAATGAAAATTGGTCTATAGGGGTTTTAATTGATGCCGAACAACATGCAAACATTTTCGTAAAGATTTTGGTATTCCAAGATGGCCGCTGGCCCACTTCCTGTTTTAAGGTTTCAGTCTCCGATCTCAATGAAAATTGGTCTATAGGGGTTTTAATTGATGCCGAACAACATGCAAACATTTTCGTAAAGATTTTGGTATTCCAAGATGGTCGCTGGCCCACTTCCTGTTTTAAGGTTTCAGTCTCCGATCTTAATGAAAATTGGTCTATAGGGGTTTTAATTGATGCCGAACAACATGCAAACATTTTCGTAAAGATTTTGGTATTCCAAGATGGCCGCTGGCCCACTTCCTGTTTTAAGGTTTCAGTCTCCGATCTTAATGAAAATTGGTCTATAGGGGTTTTAATTGATTCAGAAGGGGGAACTTTAGGTAAGGACAATCATATTTTATAAAGGACCGAGGTAAGACCTATGGGGATAGTATGACCGAGGTCCAAAATAGGAGCTTTGCTGAAATTTGGCTTTAAAATCTGACTCCTCCTTATATTAATCCTTGAATGGGTTTCGACCATATTTGGATGAAGGGCTACCAAGTTTGTTCAACAAATGACATTTACCTTTTTCAGAAACTTACATATTCAACTAAGGAGTTCCTTGTATTGTTTATATTAATCGTTAACCAATACTTTATACTGTGACTTTGTTGTTTTGTGCCATGAGTCAGATGACCGTTAAGGCCCATGGGCCTCTTGTTAAGTTAGCTATCAAGTCATTTATTTGTTTTTGTAGAAAAATAATGCCAGAAAGGTCTTTGAGGATGGAGAGTCAACTGAGTACTCAGGAAAAGCAGTGGTCTATCTTGGATCTGGTACGTTTACCTTTGATGATGTATAATTATAGTTACCTAAATCTTTTGAAATGGGCATCCTCATTGTCAGGTCTCTTGGCCTCTTAGTTATTGGTCTTAAATTTCAACATGTATCCCAGTATGCTTCAGGCCCAAAATCAGGTCTTCAGTTGTTTAAAGATTTTAGCCTAATTTGATTTGATATCTCCTTTTGTTTTAGATCCAAACATCATGAAGAAGACAGGAAAGATTCTGTTGTCTGCAGAATTAGGATATGAGTATGGCTTCAGTGACATTAATGGTAAGTTACAGTAATAAGGTCCTAATACAGATCCTCACATCACTCAGCACCTTTCATATACATGGTCCATATGAACATAATATTCAATTTATCGGAACTTCCGAACGAAGTTTCTTCCAAACTAGTTTTTAGGTCATCTGACCCGAAGGGTCATGATGACCTATTGTCATCATGCACTGTCCAACGTCTTGCAGTGTGTAAACTTTTCATTCAAACGACTTTCTCTCAATAACCGAAAGGCCCAGAGTGCTGATATTGGGCCTGTAGCATGCTGGGATGAAATGCTACCAAGTTTGTTCAAATGAATGACCTTGACCTTCATTTAAGGTCACAGGGGCCAAAAAGGCTAAAACGGTTAAACGACTTCTTCTCAAGAACCAAAAGGTCCAGGGTACTCATATTAGGCCTGTGACATGCTGGGTTGAAGTGCTACCAAGTTTGTTCAAATGAATGACCTTGACCTTCATTAAAAAGGTCACAGGGGTCAAATAGGCTAAAATCTTCAAATAACTTTTTGTGAATAACTGAGAGGCCTAGAGACCTGATATTTGGCCTGTGGCATGCTGGGATGAAAGGATACCAAGTTTGTTAAAATGAATGACCTTGACCTTCATTCAAGGTCACAGGGGTCAAAAAAGGCTAAAACCTTTAAACGACTTCTTCTCAAGAATCAAAAGGCCAAGGATACTCATATTGGGCCTGCAGTATGTTTGGATGAAGGGCTACCAAGTATGTTCAAATGAATGACCTTGACCTTCAATCAAGGTCACAGGGGTCAAATAGGCTACATCTTTAAAAAACTTCTTGTGAACAACTTAGAGGCCTAGAGACCTGATATTGGGCATGTGACATGCTGGGAAGAATTGCTACCAATTTTGTTCAAAAGAATGACCTTGACTTTCATTCAAAGTCACAGGAGTCAAATAGACTAAAATTTTTAAACAACTTCTTGTAAATAATTAAGAGGCCTAGAGACTGGATGTTGGACTTGTAGCATATTGGAGATCAAGGAACCTTCATTCATGGTCTAATTCATCAAATAAAAAGAGTTTTTTGAATTGCCTTAATTGTTTTCCACTACTACTTCTATGAGATGTTATATTGTGCCAATAGTCAGATGACAGTTAAGGCCCATGGGCCTCTTGTTTATCTTAAATGTTGAATTATGAAAATAAAAATAAAACTAAAGACAACATTCTCCTGTACACAACAAGGTTATCTCATGGTTGCTATAAGGTCCTTTGGGGTAGAAAAATGATGAGATGTACCGTGCTCATTGTCAGTGATGTCATCAATTCTGATGCATTACTTAACTCCTGTGAAAATGGTATACTATATGATACAAATGCTGAATTATCGTTCTTTTATTGTGTGTTTTGTCAGATGGACAAAGATATCTAAACACAAGTGCAAGATTTTGGCTGATCAACATAACACTTGCCAAAATCTTCCATTTGTGTTGAGATACTCCACCTGATAGACCCATGTAAGTTTCTATTATTCATTTGAGTTCCAATATCGGGATCATTTCAAAAGTCTCTACTCTGTATGTGACAGATTTTAACAGTATCTGATAACTACACATTTGTAGATGTTGATTTCGGTAGTAAGTTTTTTCCAAAGGTATTTAATCATTGCCATGCTACTCATCCTCATGTGAGGTTGTAAGACCTTTTAAACAATGCTCTGTGTAAAATACAGGTCAACAGAGGGTATCAATGAGAAACCTGAAGCAGGGATTGATGATCTCCGCGAAGACTCGATGGCTTGGCTGCCTAACTCCAGGATTCATACACATCCCTAGGTGGATTTTTGCTTTGATAGGAAGTAAATTCTGAGGTGTGTGTGTGTGTGTGTGTGCAATCTGGCCTGGTATTATTACTATTAGTGATAGTGGGAAAGCTGAATGGCTATATTACTACATACTGGTGTGTTAGTGGTGTTAGTGAAACAGTGTGATTTGTATGTATATTGTGTGATGATTATGTATTAAAGATGCTCCACCACTGACAAATGGTATTTTTTCTCTACCGAAAACAGGAGCAGGCGATTTAGTATTTTTCTTCAGTTACAAAAGCTACTTATTTTACACCATTACCACCATTGAAATAATTGGGCTTCTAATTTGAATTCAAGATAATTGAAATAATTTGACTTCTAATTTGAATTCAAGATAAAAATATTGAAAATAATTAATTGCATCCTGAAATAATTCTGTGATACTTTGTCCTATATGGAATGAAGTACTGCATCAAAATCAAAATAAATTATTTTATATTGTTTTTTGTGTTAATTATCACACATATACATACACAATTAAACACCTATTATTGTTCAAATGATGAGTATCGTTTAGGCTGTGTTGGCCGTGGAGCATTTTTGATGTGTAATTATTATATATTTAAGTGTAATGATTATGTATTTATGATTATGTATTTTTGTGTAATGTTTGTATATTAATGTATATAATGATTATGTATGAATGTGTAATGATTATGTTTTAATGTGTAATGATTATATGTTTTATGTTATAATTTATATAGAGATTGAACAGTGTTTTAGTTGCGTTAAAGGTGGTATGAGCGCAATGTGATACAGACATGTATCCCATTGGGTTCATACCACCTTTAACGCAATCAAAACACAGTTCAGTCTGTATATTTACATAAATAAGTCTTATTTTTACATGTTTGTGATCAAATTTAAAACGATGTTGGTTGCTAAGCTGGGTAACTACAGTAGACAGGATGGTCATAGATATAGTTCCGATGGTTGAATGTTATAGCTGCAGTCAAAATATGTTGGTTTTTTTTTTCGTCTTCATTTTGATCATATATCAATAATGTCAATTTCGAATAAAAATTGAGATAAACTAGGCGGAACGACTACCGGTATGTATCGTTGTCAGAGTAGTGATGCGGTCCAAAGTGAAGCGAGCCGCCATATTTGATTTTCAGCCAAGGAAAGTTACTGTGATATAGCCTATTGATGGTATGACCATTGAGCTGCTTAATGCTTGTTATGTATGTATCAGTCTACGGACGCGATATAGAATAAATTCTTCTAAGTCATTGCATGGTGTGTGTAGGCCTACTTTGAATGCAAAGATGTGTAGGGTAGTAAAGCTGATGATACTGTTTTGGATAGGCTATCTGTAATGTTTGGTGTTTTTTTTGTGGGGGAAATCTGTACATGACCTGTTTACCTATTGTTGGCTTAGACACTCCCGAAATTGTTCTCTGACAATCAGATGTTCTTTATATTTAGATGAGATGAGTTACTGTACACACATACTGATTCCTGAGGAAAGCCCCCGGTTGTAGCCCTTACCAGCGATTCATTTTATTGTTTATTACCGTTACAATGCTTGACCACACCTTTTTTTATATGTCAAATACATATTCAAAGGCCCACTACCTTTCCGAAACGGCTTTTAATTTTTAAAATAGGAATGTAAAGCAAGATTGATAATTTTGTAGAGTCTTATAAATTATTAACTTACCGTGAATACTACATTTATCATCTTCTTGTGAACGATTTGATTAAAATAAATAAAATGTTTATTTTTATAACGCGGGTCGTCTCGTGTTTCCTGCCGTCGTCCTAAATACCGCGCGGTAGTTGACTATCACTGCGCCAGACGGCAAAACAGCGAATTGACTCTCCACTGTTTTCATATATTACGCAGGAAATCTTGCATATGTTTGGTGTCGTAACCTTATTTTAGGTCATCGGTATGCATTTTCTGATGTTATTAATGTTTTTTAAGAAATCTTGATATCTTGCTCCGGAAAGGTAATGGGCCTTTAATTGGATCTAATACTCTTTATTGTTATTTTGAAATCCGTCAACTTATGACGCAAACTCCCCTCCCATTGACTATATAGGGGCATATGTAAATATATAATGATAACTACCAAAGAGAATTGTGATGTTTGTGCCTAGCTCCATTGTCAGTTTATTCTTTAATGAATCAAGCTCCATATTTGTTTTGTCTATGATGGCGATTTTTTACCAGTAGGTGCCTCTGGAATGCTATAAAGTTTCCATGAACAAAATGGCCTTGACCTAATTTGAAAAGAATATTGGTCAATTGTAAAATGGGTAGATTGTATAACTTGATCTGTTCAGCATTAGCATAGGTAATAGTATTGTTAACTCTTTACTGTAAATGATATCACTTCTGTATCATCAGACAGCTAGATTTACACCAAAGGAAACCATTTATATACACTTCTGTATCATCAGACAGCTAGATTTACACCAAAGGAAACCATTTACTAACACTTCTGTATCATCAGACAGCTAGATTTACACCAAAGGACACCATTTACTAACACTTCTGTATCATCAGACAGCTAGATTTACACTAAAGGAAACCATTTACTTACACTTCTGTATCGTCAGACAGCTAGATTTACACCAAAGGAAACCATTTACTTACACTTCTGTATCATCAGACAGATAGATTTACACCAAAGGAAACCATTTATATACACTTCTGTATCGTCAGACAGCTAGATTAACACTAAAGGAAACCATTTACTAACACTTCTGTATCATCAGACAGCTAGATTTACACCAAAGGAAACCATTTACTTACACTTCTGTATCGTCAGACAGATAGATTTACACCAAAGGAAACCTTTTACTTACACTTCTGTATCGTCAGACAGCTAGATTTACACCAAAAGAAACCATTTACTTACACTTCTGTATCGTCAGACAGCTAGATTTACACCAAAGGAAACCATTAACTTACACTTCTGTATCGTCAGACAGCTAGATTTACACCAAAGGAAACCATTTACTAACACTTCTGTATCGTCAGACAGCTAGATTTACACCAAAGGAAACCATTTACTTAAACTTCTGTATTGTCAGACAGCTAGATTTATACCAAAAGAAACCATTTACTTACACTTCTGTATTGTCAGACAGCTAGATTTATACCAAAAGAAACCATTTATATACACTTCTGTAACGTCAGACAGCTAGATTTACACCAAAGGAAACCATTTACTTAAACTTCTGTATTGTCAGACAGCTAGATTTACACCAAAGGAAACCATTTACTTACACTTCTGTATTGTCAGACAGCTAGATTATACCAAAGGAAACCATTTACTTACACTTCTGTATCGTCAGACAGCTAGATTATACCAAAGGAAACCATTTACTTACACTTCTGTATCGTCAGACAACTAGATTTACACCAAAGGAAACCATTTACTTACACTTCTGTATTGTCAGACAACTAGATTTACACCAAAGGAAACCATTTACTTACACTTCTGTATCATCAGACAGCTAGATTTACACCAAAGGAAACCATTTACTTACACTTCTGTATCGTCAGACAACTAGATTTACACCAAAGGAAACCATTTACTTACACTTCTGTATCGTCAGACAACTAGATTTACACCAAAGGAAACCATTTACTTACACTTCTGTATCATCAGACAGCTAGATTATACCAAAGGAAACCATTTACTTACACTTCTGTATCGTCAGACAACTAGATTTACACCAAAGGAAACCATTTACTTACACTTCTGTATTTTCAGACAACTAGATTTATACCAAAGGAAACCATTTACTTACACTTCTGTATCGTCAGACAACTAGATTTACACCAAAGGAAACCATTTACTTACACTTCTGTATTGTCAGACAACTAGATTTACACCAAAGGAAACCATTTACTTACACTTCTGTATCATCAGACAGCTAGATTATACCAAAGGAAACCATTTACTTACACTTCTGTATCGTCAGACAACTAGATTTACACCAAAGGAAACCATTTACTTACACTTCTGTATTGTCAGACAACTAGATTTACACCAAAGGAAACCATTTACTTACACTTCTGTATCATCAGACAGCTAGATTTACACCAAAGGAAACCATTTACTTACACTTTTGTATCATCAGACAACTAGATTTACACCAAAGGAAACCATTTACTTACACCTCTGTATCGTCAGACAACTAGATTTACACCAAAGGAAACCATTTACTTACACTTCTGTATCGTCAGACAGGTAGATTTATACCAAAGGAAACCATTTACTTACACCTCTGTATCGTCAGACAACTAGATTTACACCAAAGGAAACCATTTACTTACACTTCTGTATCGTCAGACAGGTAGATTTATACTAAAGGAAACCATTTACTAACACTTCTGTATTGTCAGACAGCTAGATTTATACCAAAGGAAACCATTTACTTACACTTCTGTATCATCAGACAGCTAGATTTATACCAAAGGAAACCATTTACTAACACTTCTGTATCATCAGACAGCTAGATTTACACCAAAGGAAACCATTTACTAACACTTCTGTATTGTCAGACAGCTAGATTTACACCAAAGGAAACCATTTACTTACACTTCTGTATCGTCAGACAGCTAGATTTATACCAAAGGAAACCATTTACTTACACTTCTGTATCGTCAGACAGCTAGATTATACCAAAGGAAACCATTTACTTACACTTCTGTATCATCAGACAGCTAGATTATACCAAAGGAAACCATTTACTAACACTTCTGTATCATCAGACAGCTAGATTTACACCAAAGGAAACCATTTACTTACACTTCTGTATTGTCAGACAGCTAGATTTACACCAAAGGAAACCATTTACTTACACTTCTGTATTGTCAGACAGCTAGATTATACCAAAGGAAACCATTTACTTACACTTCTGTATCGTCAGACAGCTAGATTATACCAAAGGAAACCATTTACTTACACTTCTGTATCGTCAGACAGCTAGATTATACCAAAGGAAACCATTTACTAACACTTCTGTATCGTCAGACAACTAGATTTACACCAAAGGAAACCATTTACTTACATGTGTTACAGTATAACTCAACTATCCAACTGAGCAGTCCAGATTCTCTACCTCTTTTGTTTTTGTTAATTCATCATGCTTCTTTCTTCTTCCAATGTGATGCATGTACTATGTTGAAAATTCATGCACAAATTTGATATTGATGAGATGAACACATTGTTTCAATAAGCTTTGAATCATCAAGATACATGTACTTTGTATAGATATATAATTGCATTTATTTTATTCTTTCTTAAATTCATGGTTGAATAATAACAAGTCAATATAATTATAATGAATTGTCTTGAGTATTTATTTATTTCAAATTGATAATGACAATACTATGAGATGACCATATTTAGTCAAATGCTATTGTTTTTATCATAATCTTAAACATGTTGTTGTTATCAATGGTAATTCCATATTGACGGAATTAATATATCCACACGACATCAAATAATATCTAACTTAAGATTGTATCTCACTTATGACCTGAGCTACATGCAGCAGTTATCTCTCTTTGGTGGAAATGTTATCACATACCCGGTACATTAAACTTATTCTCCCCATTAATTTAAATATTGTCCCAATTTTTTTCAAGGTTGCATACTCAATAGTTATTTTATTATTAGTTAAACTTGGGTGTATTCACATACATGAACGTGAGAAATCACTGACAAAATCTCAATAATGAATAGCAGAAACAAACCCCTGTTTTTCTGGTATATTGCACTTCTCACATTTTGACTCTTGTTGTACCCAAACCTTGTATGTATATCAATGATTCTGCTACAGCTGAGTGGCACTTAATTCACTCTCTGTCATGGATGTATACCATGATAATATGATTAAATGTTTATTGACAAATAAAATCACCAATGAATTATCCCATTGTGATTTTTTTATTATGCTATTTAAATATTTATTGCTGTTTTGTTCATGATTGGCTAGATAAGAGTTTTTCATGTGGGTTAAACCTAAAAGGCAATCCAGATTACAGAGTGAACAATTTCTTGAAGAATAGCACAAGTATTGAACCTTGCTAAAGAGAAAATTGGATTAACTAAGAAAATAAGCATCTCTATGAAAGTAGGTAGATCCTTTATGTTATTGATTACACCTAAACTGAAGCCTATAGAAGTACTGTAAAAGTTATGATTGGCAGGAAATCAGCCTCAAGGAAGTATAATTGAATAAATAAACCTGAAGAAGTTAAGGCTGGCAGTAAATCGGCCTGAAGAAAGTAAGATTGAATGAAAAAAGCCTAAAGAAGTAAAAATTGGCAGGAAATAAGCTGAAAAAAGTTGAGACTGGCAGGAAACTATAAGGCTGAAGAAACTCAAATCGATGGAAAATAAATCGGAAGAAGTTACACTGGAAATCAGAATGATTACAGAATTTGCTATCTGCATGGCATTGAGTAAAAAAAGGTAGAAAGGAAAATGTTTAATTACAAAAATTGTGCTCTTGCAAGTTCGCTGGCTTGGTATATGTAACTTGAAGAAAGACATTAAAAGTGTTGTGTGTACTGTTATTGTCCCGCCCCTATTCCTTATGGTGTATTTTAGCCTCTATTCTAGTGTGCTTCATGTTTATTGTATACAACTTAACTACAACTGTATGTAACAATCAAAGGTAACGTCATATAATAGTAAATCTACATTAAGGGTATATAAAGACATAGCTGTCTAACGTCATATAATAGTAAATCTACATTAAGGGTATATAAAGACATAGCTGTCTAACGTCATATAATAGTAAATCTACATTAAGGGTATATAAAGACATAGCTGTCTAACGTCATATAATAGTAAATCTACATTAAGGGTATATAAAGACATAGCTGTCTCATTTCCCTGTCCAGGACGAAGTCACTCACAACAATAGACCAGCATTGATTTACATACTCCGTACAAAGATGACACTATCCCATGACAAATAATTATAATGGTCACCAGCAATGGAATGTTTTGAAATATTACATATAAGAAAAAACTTTCCACTTTTTTGTGAAAGCATACAATTTTACATAAAACATTAGTTAGCTTTCATCCCGGTTGGTATAGAGGGGGAGTGTATAACTCACACTTATAAATACAAGATATTCTAGATCTACTGATGATTTACCTCATATAGGCCAGCCCATCCCAGTAAAGCAATTATCCACCACATTATCTATTACTGTATAGCCATATGTTTATACCTACTTTTGTAAACAGATATATAACCAGTTACTGTATAGGTGCAACATTTTGTGAGTTACTGTTTGGAACTTTTTCGCAGTTTATATTAGCAAGTTATATATATAGCCTTTGTAATCGGCATTCATATGACAGGCTCTGATATGTAAAACCATGATTTTGATAATTTTTGCATTGAATAAGATGAATTCGAGAATTTAGCGAAATTAAAACCTCTGCAAATATTTACAACTGTACAGTAAACATAAATGTTTTGAAGAGATACAAACAACCATTATACTGAAAATATCATAAAACAAACACTTGTTCAGCTCTAATGGTCAAAAGAATCTTACAGATACATTGATTATAAACCCACATGGTGTCTAACTTAATTATAAATCCACATGGTGTCTAAGTTGATTACAAACCCACATGGTGTCTAACTTAATTATAAATCCACATGGTGTCTAACCTAATTATAAACCCACATGGTGTCTAACTTCATTATAAACCCATGTGGTGTCTAACTTAATTATAAACCCACATGGTGTCTAACTTCATTATAAACCCACATGGTGTCTAACTTCATTATAAACCCACATGGTGTCTAACTTAATTATAAACCCACATGGTGTCTAACTTAATTATAAACCCACATGGTGTTTTAACTTCATTATAAACCCATGTGGTGTCTAACTTAATTATAAACCCACATGGTGTCTAACTTCATTATAAACCCACATGGTGTCTAACTTCATTATAAACCCACATGGTGTCTAACTTCATTATAAACCCACGTGGTGTCTAACTTAATTATAAACCCACATGGTGTCTAACTTAATTATAAACCCACATGGTGTTTAAGTTGATTATAAACCCATGTGGTGTCTAACTTAATTATAAACCCATGTGGTGTCTAACTTAGTTATAAACCCATGTGGTGTCTAACTTAGTTATAAACCCACATGGTGTCTAACTTCATTATAAACCCACGTGGTGTCTAACTTCATTATACACCCACGTGGTGTCTAACTTCATTATAAACCCACGTGGTGTCTAACTTAATTATAAACCCACATGGTGTCTAACTTAATTATAAACCCACATGGTGTCTAACTTAATTATAAACCCACATGGTGTCTAAGTTGATTATAAACCCACGTGGTGTCTAACTTTATTATAAACCCACATGGTGTCTAACTTCATTATAAACCCACATGGTGTCAATCTTCATTATAAACCCACCTGGTGTCTAAGTTGATTATAAACCCACATGGTGTCTAACTTCATTATACACCGACATGGTGTCAAACTTCATTATAAACCCAAGTGGTGTCTAACTTCATTATACACCCACATGGTGTCTAACTTCATTATAAACCCACGTAGTGTCTAAGTTGATTATAAACCCACATGGTGTCTTAACTTCATTATAAACCCACATGGTGTCTAACTTCATTATACACCCACGTGGTGTCTAACTTAATTATAAACCCATGTGGTGTCTAAGTTGATTATAAACCCACAAGGTGTCTTAACTTCATTATAAACCCACATGGTGTCTAACTTCATTATAAACCTACGTGGTGTCTAAGTTGATAATAAACCCAGATGGTGTCTTAACTTCAATATAAACCCACATGGTGTCTTCACTTAATTATAAACACACATGGTGTTTAAGTTGATTATAAACCCACGTGGTGTCTAACTTCATTATAAACCCACATGGTGTCTAACTTCATTATACACCCACATGGTGTCTAACTTAATTATAAACCCATGTGGTGTCTAAGTTGATTATAAACCCACAAGGTGTCTTAACTTCATTATAAACCCACATGGTGTCTAACTTCATTATAAACCCACGTGGTGTCTAAGTTGATAATAAACCCAGATGGTGTCTTAACTTCAATATAAACCCACATGGTGTCTTCACTTAATTATAAACACACATGGTGTTTAAGTTGATTATAAACCCACGTGGTGTCTAACTTCATTATAAACCCACATGGTGTCTTAACTTAACTATAAACCCACATGGTGTCTAACTTCATTATAAAACCATATGGTGTCTTAACTTAATTATAAACCCACATGGTGTCTAACTTCATTATAAAACCACATGGTGTCTAACTTAATTATAAACCCACATGGTGTCTAACTTCATTATAAACCCAAATGGTGTCTAACTTCATTATACACCCACATGGTATCTAACTTCATTATAAAACCACATGGTGTCTAACTTCATTATAAACCCAAATGGTGTCTAACTTCATTATACACCCACATGGTATCTAACTTCATTATACACCCACATGGTATCTAACTTCATTATAAACCCACATGGTGTCTAACTTCATTATAAACCCACATGGTGTCTAACTTCATTATAAACCCACATGGTGTCTAACTTCATTATAAACCCACATGGTATCTAACTTCATTATAAAACCACATGGTATCTAACTTCATTATAAACCCACATGGTGTCTAACTTCATTATAAACCCACATGGTGTCTAACTTCATTATACACCCACATGGTATCTAACTTCATTATAAAACCACATGGTGTCTAACTTAATTATAAACCCAACTCTTCTTCTATACATGTAGTGCTATTAAGTAAAATTTACAAAACTGTGATTTGTCAGACATGTGAATCATAAGGCACTAAGTGAATCATAACGTGCCAAACAATGCAAACGATTATAGAAACAACATCACGAGACAATAGTTATATAATGGTACACTAGACTATCACATGCCTCTCGTGTACAGCACATATTCAGCACTTCTAAAGGGTAACAACAAAGCAAAACAAATCATGTACATATTCTATAAGACTAATTTTGTTAAGTAGTATTTAGATTTTTCATAACAGAATATTGGTATTTTAATTTTGCATGTTCATCAATGATAATACATATACACTGTTCACTTTGTGACAGTCCTAAAACCATTGTTTTTTTGTGTGAATCAACAGTAAATACCAAGGGGAAATTAACTGGTGTCTTTGAAAACATTCTCATGGCGAAAAAAAGAAAGATATAAAACTTCAGCTACATTATTCATACAACGAGGAGAGAGAAAATCAACTTTTTAAACAAGCAAACTATATAGTACACATAGACAGTTCAAACCAATGGCATATTTAGACATAAACAGAAAAAAGTGCTGTGAATTACAGTACACAAATCAGAATATAAACTTAAAGTATTGCGTGGACTAGAAACTACACAATTTCTTATATTATTCCGTCTTTGCATATTACAGAATTACAAATGTACCTCCCTTGCGGGTAGGTATCCATTGTGACATAATTACTGTGCGAGTGAAATGCAGCAGCATGTTGTTTTTCACAAAAAGTATGACGTTATGTTTGCAAACATATGACATCACAATAAATACCTATCTGCAAGGGCAGATAACTATGTAAAATGCAAATACAGAATACATATATTCATGAGCTATTTTGTCATGCTACAAAAATCATCAACTTAGAAAACACAACTTAATATAATAAAACAGGTGATTATGTGGCTTAAATTATGCCATGTTTAGACCACAACCCTCTCACCTACAGGTAACCATTATAGGGTTCTAATGCTTCTATGAATGTTATAAAAACAATCCGAATCTTCAGCCTGATGATGCAGTACTGCCAAAAATCATTATATTTACATCTATAGTGAAGTTAATTGAGTACCTACGGTCATAACTTGAAGCCAAATTGTGGTCTAGTCAATTTCATCTTACATTTTCACAGTATTATTAGTAATTGTAAAGTGATTTCTGCACGAATGTTTTCATCTTAACATACAAAGGGCATAAAAAAAAACAATTTGACCGTACATAATTTTTGTGTTGTAACTAACGTTTATAAGGCATCTGAAGCCATTTGAACGATTTTCACGGCTTCATTTCTCAAACCTCACACTTTGCAATATATTAATAAAGACAAAATTGCATGTCAATATTTTTGCCCAGTTACGGCACATATAACTTTAATATTTCAATCCTGATATAAGGTACATTATTGAGTTAAGCTGAATTTTAAGTTATTTAGTTCTAGTGTTTATTACACCAAAGCATATATGCAGCTTTTACATCACAAACATGATAGTGCATGTATTTCTGTAGTTCTCACCTAGCAACAGTGAGATGGCTCCCTGAACACTCCCCTATATGAACACAGTTTGCCAAACAGGAAACTGGAGTTGTGATTTGTAAACAAAGTTTTTACTAACGAATAAATTGGAGTTCTGGTGGTCTATACACCCCATCACCAAACAAACGTACAGATTTGACTTAATTAACAAGTAAATTGGAACTCTGGCGTTTTATATGCCCCATCACCAAACAATACGAACAGAGTTGACTTGACAAATGAGTAAGTTCTGGTGCTCTACGCACCCCATTACCAAACAAGTTTGTAGACTCGACAAGTGAGTAAAATACTGAGTTCTGGGGCTGTTACTAAAAACCCACTTTATGAAGAATATGAAAATTTGCAAAAGGCTGCAACACGTAGGAGTTGGATGTGTTGATTCACTTACAGGCAACTACCAGCAGAATTAGTCCTTAATATCTGGTCTGCTCTGCCTTTCTTACATCTGTGTAAAATTTCATCCTTCTATCTTTTCTCATATCTGATATAAAATTAAAGGTAATTGGCAAAAGTCGGTATAGTATTATATTGACCTGTAAGAATACATAATATTGAACCTGAGCTTTGTCTTGATACTCATTTTTCAGGGTAGTAAACATGTAACACCATACCAAGCCCACCTGTGGCCATTGATAGATATAACACCATACCAAGCCCACCTGTGGCCACTGATAGATATAACACCATACCAAGCCCACCTGTGGCCACTGATAGATATAACACCATACCAAGCCCACCTGTGGCCATTGATAGATATAACACCATACTAAGCCTACCTGTGGCCATTGATAGATATAACATCATACCAAGCCCACCTGTGGCCATTGATAGATATAAAACCATACCAAGCCCACCCGTGGCCATTGATAGATATAACACCATACCAAGCCCACCTGTGGCCATTGATAGATATAACACCATACCAAGCCCAGCTGTGGCCATTGATAGATATAACACCATACCAAACCCAGCTAAGGCCATTGATAGATATAACACCATACCAAGCCCACCTGTGGCCATTGATAGATATAACACCATACCAAGCCCACCTGTGGCCATTGATAGATATAACACCATACAAAGCCCAGCTGTGGCCATTGATAGATATAACACCATACCAAGCCCAGCAAAGGCCATTAATAGATATAACATCATACCAAGCCCACCTGTGGCCATTGATAGATATAACATCATACCAAGCCCACCTGTGGCCATTGATAGATATAACATCATACCAAGCCCAGCTGTGGCCATTGATAGATATAACATCATACCAAGCCCACCTGTGGCCATTGATAGATATAACATCATACCAAGCCCACCTGTGGCCATTGATAGATATGACATCATACCAAGCCCACCTGTGGCCACTGATAGATATAACACCATACCAAGCCCACCTGTGGCCATTGATAGATATAACACCATACTAAGCCTACCTGTGGCAATTGATAGATATCACACTATACCAAGCCCACCTGTGGCCATTGATAGATATAACACCATACCAAGCCCACCTGTGGCCACTGATAGATATAACACCATACCAAGCCCACCTGTGGCCATTGATAGATATAACACCATACTTAGCCTACCTGTGGCAATTGATAGATATCACACTATACCAAGCCCACCTGTGGCCATTGATAGATATAACATCATACCAAGCCCACCTGTGGCCATTGATAGATATAAAACCATACCAAGCCCACCCGTGGCCATTGATAGATATAACACCATACCAAGCCCACCTGTGGCCATTGATAGATATAACACCATACCAAGCCCAGCTGTGGCCATTGATAGATATAACACCATACCAAACCCAGCTAAGGCCATTGATAGATATAACACCATACCAAGCCCACCTGTGGCCATTGATAGATATAACACCATACCAAGCCCACCTGTGGCCATTGATAGATATAACACCATACAAAGCCCAGCTGTGGCCATTGATAGATATAACACCATACCAAGCCCAGCAAAGGCCATTAATAGATATAACATCATACCAAGCCCACCTGTGGCCATTGATAGATATAACATCATACCAAGCCCACCTGTGGCCATTGATAGATATAACATCATACCAAGCCCAGCTAAGGCCATTGATAGATATAACATCATACCAAGCCCACCTGTGGCCATTGATAGATATGACATCATACCAAGCCCACCTGTGGCCATTGATAGATATAACACCATACCAAGCCCACCTGTGGTCATTGATAGATATAACACCATACCAAGCCCACCTGTGGCCATCGATAGATATAACACCATACCACACCCACCTGTGGCCATTGATAGATATAACACCATACCAAGCCCACCTGTGGCCATTGATAGATATAACATCATACCAAGCCCACCTGTGGCCATTGATAGATATAACATCATACCAAGCCCACCTGTGGCCATTGATAGATATAACACCATACCAAGCCCACCTGTGGCCATTGATAGATATAACACCATACCAAGCCCACCTGTGGCCATTGATAGATATAACATCATACCAAGCCCAGCTAAGGCCATTGATAGATATAACACCATACCAAGCCCAGCTGTGGCCATTGATAGATATAACATCATACCAAGCCCACCTGTGGCCATTGATAGATATAACACCATACCAAGCCCAGCTAAGGCCATTGATAGATATAACACCATACCAAGCCCACCTGTGGCCATTGATAGATATAACATCATACCAAGCCCACCTGTGGCCATTGATAGATATAACACCATACCAAGCCCACCTGTGGCCATTGATAGATATAACACCATACCAAGCCCACCTGTGGCCATTGATAGATATAACATCATACCAAGCCCACCTGTGGCCATTGATAGAAATAACATCATACCAAGCCCACCTGTGGCCATTGATAGATATAACACCATACCAAGCCCACCTGTGGTCATTGATAGATATAACACCATACCAAGCCCACCTGTGGCCATTGATAGATATAACACCATACCAAGCCCACCTGTGGCCATTGATAGATATAACATCATACCAAGCCCACCTGTGGCCATTGATAGATATAACATCATACCAAGCCCACCTGTGGCCATTGATAGATAGAACATCATACCAAGCCCACCTGTGGTCATTGATAGATATAACACCATACCAAGCCCACCTGTGGCCACTGATAGATATAACATCATACCAAGCCCACCTGTGGCCATTGATAGATATAACACCATACCAAGCCCACCTGTGGTCATTGATAGATATAACACCATACCAAGCCCACCTGTGGCCATTGATAGATATAACACCATACCAAGCCCACCTGTGGCCATTGATAGATATAACATCATACCAAGCCCAGCTAAGGCCATTGATAGATATAACACCATACCAAGCCCAGCTGTGGCCATTGATAGATATAACATCATACCAAGCCCACCTGTGGCCATTGATAGATATAACACCATACCAAGCCCAGCTGTGGCCATTGATAGATATAACACCATACCAAGCCCACCTGTGGCCATTGATAGATATAACATCATACCAAGCCCAGCTAAGGCCATTGATAGATATAACACCATACCAAGCCCAGCTGTGGCCATTGATAGATATAACACTATACCAAGCCCACCTGTGGCCATTGATAGATATAACACCATACCAAGCCCAGCTGTGGCCATTGATAGATATAACACCACACCAAGCCCAGCTGTGGCCATTGATAGATATAACATCATACCAAGCCCACCTGTGGCCATTGATAGATATAACACCATACCTAGCCCAGCTAAGGCCATTGATAGATATAACACCATACCAAGCCCACATGTGGCCATTGATAGATATAACATCATACCAAGCCCACCTGTGGCCATTGATAGATATAACACCATACCAAGCCCACCTGTGGCCATTGATAGATATAACACCATACCAAGCCCACCTGTGGCCATTGATAGATATAACATCATACCAAGCCCAGCTAAGGCCATTGATAGATATAACACCATACCAAGCCCACCTGTGGCCATTGATAGATATAACACCATACCAAGCCCAGCTGTGGCCATTGATAGATATAACACCATACCAAGCCCACCTGTGGCCATTGACAGATATAACACCATACCAAGCCCACCTGTGGTCATTGATAGATATAACACCATACCAAGCCCACCTGTGGCCATTGATAGATATAACACCATACCAAGCCCACCTGTGGCCATTGATAGATATAACATCATACCAAGCCCACCTGTGGCCATTGATAGATATAACATCATACCAAGCCCACCTGTGGCCATTGATAGATAGAACATCATACCAAGCCCACCTGTGGTCATTGATAGATATAACACCATACCAAGCCCACCTGTGGCCATTGATAGATATAACATCATACCAAGCCCACCTGTGGCCATTGATAGATATAACACCATACAAAGCCCACCTGTAGTCATTGATAGATATAACACCATACCAAGCCCACATGTGGCCATTGATAGATATAACACCATACCAAGCCCACCTGTGGTCATTGATAGATATAACACCATACCAAGCCCACCTGTGGCCATTGATAGATATAACACCATACCAAGCCCACCTGTGGCCATTGATAGATATAACACCATACCAAGCCCACCTGTGGCCATTGATAGATATAACACCATACCAAGCCCATCTGTGGCCACTGATAAATAAACTTTCCCTACATAGGTATACATGTACTGTATCATTAATGTAACAAATGTAAACCATTTCTCAATGATCACTATTGTAATAAAGCTGTCATCATAATTAATCATTTACTATTTACAGGAAAGAGATATTAACACTATCACACAGTTTAATGCATATAAAGTTAAAGATAAACATTAAGATAATTTAAAGTTCTAACACAATTATTTACAATCTTTGTCCAGTCTTTAACTTGGCCACTAAAATCACATTTTAGATAAAGAAATTTACTGTGGGTCACATTATTACACAACAAACAATTCTCAAGTTATGTAAATGTGACTACTAGGAAATCACAGGGATCTTCATTATGTTTGAATAAAATGACCAATTTAATTTTGTTTATTTCAAATACAATTTGATAAGAAAATAATGTTTACATATTTTGTTCAAATTTTCTTTCTAAACAAGATTCTGGGTTTACCAAACTGTCAGTAGCACTTATTTTGTTTTTATTTTCTATTGAACTTATGTAACAGAATGATGAATTTGAATCAAGAGACAGTTACAGGCATTTCTTTCCTTAGGTACTCCCAACAATGTTATATGTATACAACTACATGTACCAGCATTCACTAGTCCACAAGGAATGGTTGAGTACAGCTGCAATAACACAGGGCCTTGACTAATTCCTATGGCCAAAAATGATACTTTAACCATGCAATCAATTAAAACCCTAATAATACTTGTTTTTATCTTTCATGCTGTCATAGGAATATGTCAAGTCCCTGTGAATAGTAATAAATACAATTCATTATAAAATATTTACATCTGTGTTAATAATATATAAACCTTGTCTTTAGGTTCAAAAGTATCTCAATAAAGCATGTCTTCAATACAGTTAAAACAGAATTTGATGGTAAAGCTGAGTCAAACCACTATCAATGACTTAATGGTCACTAGGATGTGGTTTAATTTCTTTGTTCTAATATTTGGTGTAAATTTCAAAACATTGAAAAACTTGGTTTGTTTATTTTTTTACGTCCTATTAACAGCCAGGGTCATGTAAGGACGTGCCAGGTTTGTTGGTGGAGGAAAGCCGGAGTACCCGGAGAAAAACCACCGACCAACGATCAGTACCTGGCAACTGCCCCACATGGGATTCGAACCCGCTTCCCAGAGGTGGAGGGCTAGTGGTAATATGTCGTGACATCTTAACCACTCGGCCACCGCGGCCCCATTGAAAAACCATACATACACATATCAACCATCATTAAGTGACAACAATTATCAAAGACAGATGTCTTATATCACAAAAAAATTTCACATGACAAATGTGTTCAAAATCTTCACAAGAAAGGTGTCTAAGTTACATAACGTTCACATTACTGGTGTTTTAATTCACATAAAGTTCAAATGACATATGTGTCTTAATTCACATAAAGTTCACATGACATATTTTTCTTAATTCACATAAAGTTCACATGTCATGTGTCTTTATTCACATAAAGTTCACATGACAGGTACTTTAATTCACAAAAAGTTCACACGACAGGTGCTTTAATTCACACAGACTCCAATTGTACATAATTTCACATTACAAAGTCAATGACATACATCAGATATACAAATCTACTACCTACAAAGTACAAATCACAGAGATCACTTCAACCTAACAGAGAGACGGATATCACAAATGTTCAGTCTTCACAACTATCACACGTCCAGGTGTGATTTACACAGGTGTGGTCCACAGTATCATACAGGGCCCTAAACAATCTCATTAACATATACCTGGATACAGGTGTCACTTCAGCATTCATCTGGATACATTAGATGACAGGTATCACTGTACACTAGGTATATACAGGTGTCACTTCAGTATACACCTGGATACATTAGATGACAGGTATCACTGTACACTAGGTATATACAGGTGTCACTTCAGTATACACCTGGTGTCACTTCAGTATACACCTGGATACATTAGATGACAGATATCACTGTACAGGTGTCACACCATGTGGTCTGGATAGTACATACTGGACATCTGTAGCTTCAGTCTGCGTTCTCTCACTCGGTATATTGCCTTCTTTATTTCATTTGCTATAAATACACTTGACGTGAGGAATATAAGAAAAACAAAATCTGTAACAGAAACAGAGAAACCAATGTAAGTGCCAATAAACATCAATAAACGAACGAAAGTTTTCAAACTAGACAAAAAATTTCTTATTTAACAAACAATAGCCTTTTGATAGTGGTGGGAAGTTATTTACTAAGAAAATATGGAGTTGGAAGTTATGTACGAAGAAAATTATCTTAATTGTCTGGTTAGTGATTTTACATAATGTGTGATACACAGGACGCCTACCTTGGAAGTGAAGGGCCTCCGTCTGGAATATTGACTGTAGAGGAGGAAAATAGATGACTAGGAGTTGACCAATAATAGATCCAACCACGGCCGTTAGAAATACTTTGTTAGAGAAAATTCCTATCTGAAATATTGACTTCTCCTGAAACGAAACACAAGAGAAAGCTAGTATCATGTAAAAAAATCACAATTTTGATACCGAACCTTATTTATAAATGAGAAAGTTTCATATGATATCATTTATCTAGATCCTTAAACCTCCCTTCCTATGGTAGTAACATGTATGTCAAATTAATAGTAATAGTATTGTCTGTCAAAGTGGGGATAATAATAACATCTATAGATACCACTGGGCTATGTAGATAAGATACCACTGGGCTATGTAGATAAGATACCACTGGGCTATGTAGATAAGATACCACTTGGATATGTAGATAAGATACCACTGGGCTATGTAGATAAGATACCACTGGGCTATGTAGATAAGATACCACTGGGATATGTAGATAAGATACCACTGGGCTATGTAGATAAGATACCACTGGGCTGTAGATTAGATACCACTTGGCTATGTACACAAGATACTACTGGGCTGTAGATAAGATACCACTGGGCTATGTAGACAAGATACTACTGGGCTGTAGATAAGGTACCACTGGGCTGTAGATAAGCTACTACTAGGCTATGTAGACAAGATACTACTGGGCTGTAGATAAGATACCACTGGGCTGTAGATAAGATACTACTGGGCTGTAGATAAGATACTACTGGGCTATGTAGACAAGATACTACTGGGCTGTAGATAAGCTACTACTAGGCTATGTAGACAAGATACTACTGGGCTGTAGATAAGATACCACTGGGCTGTAGATAAGATACTACTGGGCTGTAGATAAGATACTACTGGGCTATGTAGACAAGATACTACTGGCTGTAGATAAGATACCACTGGGCTGTAGATAAGATACCACTGGGCTGTAGATAAGATACTACTGGGCTATGTAGATAAAATACCACTCGGCTATGTAGACAAGATACCACTGGGCTGTAGATAAGATACCACTGGGCTGTAGATAAGATACTACTGGGCTGTAGATAATATACTACTGGGCTGTAGATAAGATACTACTGGGCTGTAGATAAGATACCACTAGGCTGTAGATAAGATACCACTGGGCTGTAGATAAGATACTACTAGGCTATGTAGACAAGATACTACTGGGCTGTAGATAAGATACTACTGGGCTGTAGATAAGATACTACTGGGCTATGTAGACAAGATACTACTGGACTGTAGATAAGATACCACTGGGCTGTAGATAAGATACCACTGAGCTATGTAGATAAGATACCACTGGGCTGTAGATAAGATACCACTGGGCTATGTAGACAAGATACTACTGGGCTGTAGATAAGGTACCACTGGGCTGTAGATAAGATACTACTGGGCTGTAGACAAGATACTACTGGGCTGTAGACAAGATACTACTGGGCTATGTAGACAAGATACTACTGGGTTGTAGATAAGATACCACTGGGCTGTAGATAAGATACCACTTGGCTATGTACACAAGATACTACTGGGCTGTAGATAAGATACAACTGGGCTGTGTAGATAAGATACCACTGGGCTATGTAGACAAAATACTACTGGGCTGTAGATAAGGTACCACTAGGCTGTAGATAAGATACTACTGGGCTGTAGATAAGATACCACTGGGCTGAAGATAAGATACCACTGGGCTGTAGATAAGATACTACTAGGCTATGTAGACAAGATACTACTGGGCTGTAGATAAGATACTACTGGGCTGTAGATAAGATACTACTGGGCTATGTAGACAAGATACTACTGGGCTGTAGATAAGATACCACTGGGCTGTAGATAAGATACCACTGAGCTATGTAGATAAGATACCACTGGGCTGTAGATAAGATACCACTGGGCTATGTAGACAAAATACTACTGGGCTGTAGATAAGGTACCACTGGGCTGTAGATAAGATACTACTGGGCTGTAGATAAGATACTACTGGGCTGTAGACAAGATACTACTGGGCTATGTAGACAAGATACTACTGGGTTGTAGATAAGATACCACTGGGCTGTAGATAAGATACCACTTGGCTATGTACACAAGATACTACTGGGCTGTAGATAAGATACAACTGGGCTGTAGATAAGATACCACTGGGCTATGTAGACAAGATACTACTGGGCTGTAGATAAGGTACCACTGGGCTGTAGATAAGATACTACTGGGCTGTAGATAAGCTACTACTAGGCTATGTAGACAAGATACTACTGGGCTGTAGATAAGATACCACTGGGCTGTAGATAAGGTACCACTGGGCTGTAGATAAGATACTACTGGGCTGTAGATAAGATACTACTGGGCTGTAGATAAGATACTACTGGGCTATGTAGACAAGATACTACTGGGTTGTAGATAAGATACCACTGGGCTGTAGATAAGATACCACTGGGCTGTAGATAAGATACTACTGGGCTATGTAGATAAGATACTACTGGGCTATGTAGACAAGATACTACTGGGCTGTAGATAAGATACCACTGGGCTGTAGATAAGATACTACTGGGCTATGTAGATAAAATACCACTCGGCTATGTAGAAAAGATACCACTGGGCTGTAGATAAGATACCACTGGGCTTTAGATAAGATACCACTGGGCTGTAGATAAGATACCACTGGGCTATGTAGACAAGATACCACTGGGCTGTAGATAATATACCACTGGGCTGTAGATAAGATACCATGGGCTATGTAGATAAGATACCACTAGGCTATGTAGATAAGATTCAACTGGGCTATGTAGATAAGATACCACTGGGCTATGCAGACAAGATACCACTGGGCTATGTAGATAATATACCACTGGGCTGTAGATAAGATACCACTGGGCTATGTAGATAAGATACCACTAGGCTATGTAGATAAGATACCACTGGGCTATGTAGATAAGATACCACTGGGCTATTTAGATAAGATACCACTGGGCTGTAGATAAGATACCACTGGGCTATGTAGACAAGATACTATTGGGCTATGTAGATAAGATACCACTGGGCTATGTAGATCAGATACAACTAGGCTGTAGATAAGATACCATTGGGCTATGTAGATAAGATACCACTGGGCTGTAGATAAGATACTACTGGGCTGTAGATAAGATACTACTGGGCTATGTAGACAAGATACTACTGGGCTGTAGATAAGATACCACTGGGCTGTAGACAAGATACCACTGGGCTGTAGACAATATACTACTGGGCTATGTAGACAAGATACTACTGGGCTGTAGATAAGGTACCACTGGGCTGTAGATAAGATACAACTGGGCTGTAGATATGATACCACTTGGCTGTAGATAAGATACCACTGGGCTATGTAGATAAGATACAACTTGGCTATGTAGACAAGATACCACTGCGTTATGTAGATAATATACCACTGAGCTGTAGATAGGATACCACTGGGCTATGCAGATAAGATACCACTAGGCTATGTAGATAAGATACCACTGGGCTATGTAGATAAGATACCACTGGGCTATGTAGATAAGATACCACTGGGCTGTAGATAAGATACTACTGGGCTATGTAGATAAGATACTATTGGGCTATGTAGATAAGATACCACTGGGCTATGTAGATCAGATACAACTGGGCTGTAGATAAGATACTACTGGGCTGTAGATAAGATATTACTGGGCTATGTAGACAAGATACTACTGGGCTGTAGATAAGATACCACTGGACTGTAGACAAGATACTACTGGGCTATGTAGATAAGATACCACTGGGCTGTAGACAAGATACCACTGGGCTGTAGATAAGATACCACTGGGCTGTAGATAAGATACCACTGGGCTGTAGATAAGATACCACTTGGCTGTAGATAAGATACCACTGGGCTGTAGATAAGATACCACTTGGCTGTAGATAAGATACCACTGAGCTATGTAGATAAGATACCATTGGGCTATTTAGATAGCTATGTAGATAAGATACCATGGGCTAACTGCTGTAGATAAGATACCACTAGGCTATGTAGATAAGATACCACTGGGCTGTAGATAAGATACTACTGGGCTATGTAGATAAGATACCACTGGGCTATGTAGATAAGATACAACTGGGCTATGTAGATAAGATACCACTGGGCTATGTAGATAAGATATCACTGGACTATGTAGATAATATACCACTGGGCTATGTAGATAAGATACCACTGGGCTATGTAGATAAGATACCACTGGGCTATGTAGATAAGATACCACTGGGCTATGTAGATAAGATACCACTGGGCTATGTAGATAAGATACCACTGGGCTATGTAGATAAGATACCACTGGGCTATGTAGATAAGATACCACTGGGCTATGTAGATAAGATACCACTGGGCTATGTAGATAAGATGCCACTTGGCTATGTAGATAAGATACCACTGGACTATGTAGATATTATACCACTGGGCTGTAGATAAGATACCACTGGGCTATGTAGATAAGATACCACTGGGCTATGTAGATAAGATACCACTGGGCTATGTAGATAAGATACCACTGGGCTATGTAGATAAGATACCACTGGGCTATGTAGATAAGATACCACTGGGCTATGTAGATAAGATACCACTGGGCTGTAGATAAGATACCACTGGGCTATGTAGATAAGATACCACTGGGCTATGTAGATAAGATACCACTGGGCTATGTAGATAAGATACCACTGGGCTGTAGATAAGATACCACTGGGCTATGTAGATAAGATACCACTTGGCTATGTAGATAAGATACCACTGGGCTGTAGATAAGATACCACTTGGCTGTAGATAAGATACCACTTGGCTGTAGATAAGATACCACTGGGCTGTAGATAAGATACCACTGAGCTATGTAGATAAGATACCATTGGGCTATTTAGATAAGATACCACTAGGCTATGTAGATAAGATACCACTGGGCTGTAGACAAGATACTACTGGGCTGTAGATAAGATACCACTGGGCTATGTAGATAAGATACCACTGGGCTATGTAGATAAGATACCACTGGGCGATGAAGATAAGATACCACTGGGCTATGTAGATAAGATATCACTGGACTATGTAGATAATATACCACTGGACTATGTAGATATTATACCACTGGGCTGTAGATAAGATACCACTGGGCTATGTAGATAAGATACCACTGGGCTATGTAGATAAGATACCACTGGGCTGTAGATAAGATACCACTGAGCTGTAGATAAGATACCATTGGGCTATTTAGATAAGATACCACTTGGCTATGTAGATAAGATACCACTGGGCTGTAGATAAGATACCACTGGGCTATGTAGATAAGATACCTTTGGGCTGTAGATAAGATACCACTTGGCTATGTAGATAAGATACCTTTGGGCTGTAGATAAGATACCACTGGGCTGTAGATAAGATACCACTGGGCTATGTAGATAAGATACCTTTGGGCTGTAGATAAGATACCACTGGGCTATGTAGATAAGATACCTTTGGGCTGTAGATAAGATACCACTGGGTTATGTAGATAATACTTAACACTGATGTACAAATAACAACACATAACATCCACATGACTCCACTTTAAAGCCTACATGACGTTGCAGAGGTCATCCAACTCACCTGAGATCTACAGCTGAGAGCATTAAACATGTCAAAGAAAACAAAGCAAGTGAAGGTCATTGTTGTATCCCTCGGCGTGATCTTGTTATCACTCATCTGTAACATAATTACATTCATTGTTATCTAATCTCTCTATATGAGCTTCTATTTATTAATTTGGACAGTTTTTCCAATGAAAGATAGCAAATATTAGCTATCATCAAACGGTTAACATCGTCACATGATTTAACATGTATGCTAAAATCAGTGATAAATGGAATTGAACGTCCTTAGTTACAAGTGTTCAGATGATGATGAATTATTTCATCTGCTTCAACATTTCCTTGTTGAACTAGAGTTACATCCACAAGGTACCCAGTACAATATGACTAACTTCTCTCCAGAACACCCACAAGGTGCCCAGTACAATATGACTTACTTCTCTCCAGAACATCCACAAGGTACCCAGTACAATATGACTAACTTCTCTCCAGAACACCCACAAGCTGCCCAGTACAATATGACTTACTTCTCTCCAGAACACCCACAAGGTACCCAGTACAATATGACTTAGTTCTCTCCAGAACATCCACAAGGTACCCAGTACAATATGACTTACTTCTCTCCAGAACATCCACAAGGTACCCAGTACAATATGACTTACTTCTCTCAAGAACACCCATAAGGTGCCCAGTACAATATGACTTACTTCTCTCCAGAACACCCACAAGGTACCCAGTACAATATGACTTAGTTCTCTCCAGAACATCCACAAGGTACCCAGTACAATATGACTTACTTCTCTCCAGAACATCCACAAGGTACCCAGTACAATATGACTTACTTCTCTCAAGAACACCCATAAGGTGCCCAGTACAATATGACTTACTTCTCTCCAGAACACCCACAAGGTACCCAGTACAATATGACTTAGTTCTCTCCAGAACATCCACAAGGTGCCCAGTATAATATGACTTACTTCTCTCCAGAACATCCACAAGGTACCCAGTACAATATGACTTACTTCTCTCAAGAACACCCACAAGGTACCCAGTACAATATGACTTACTTCTCTCCAGAACATCCACAAGGTACCCAGTACAATATGACTTACTTCTCTCCAGAACATCCACAAGGTGCCCAGTATAATATGACTTACTTCTCTCCAGAACAATGACTTACTTCTCTCAAGAACATCCACAAGGTACCCAGTACAATATGACTTACTTCTCTCCATAACACCCACAAGGTACCCAGTACAATATGACTTACTTCTCTCCAGAACACCCACAAGGTGCCCAGTACAATATGACTTACTTCTCTCCATAACACCCACAAGGTGCCCAGTACAATATGACTTACTTCTCTCCAGAACACCCACAAGGTGCCCAGTACAATATGACTTACTTCTCTCCAGAACACCCACAAGGTACCCAGTACAATATGACTTACTTCTCTCCAGAACACCCACAAGGTACCCAGTACAATATGACTTACTTCTCTCAAGAACATCCACAAGGTGCCCAGTACAATATGACTTACTTCTTTCCAGAACACCCATAAGGTGCCCAGTACAATATGACTTACTTCTCCCCAGAACACCCACAAGCTGCCCAGTACAATATGACTTACTTCTCTCCAGAACATCCACAAGGTGCACAGTACAATATGACTTACTTCTCTCCAGAACACCCACAAGGTGCCCAGTACAATATGATTTACTTCTCTCCAGAACACCCACAAGGTACCCAGTACAATATGACTTACTTCTCTCCAGAACATCTACAAGGTGCCCAGTACAATATGACTTACTTCTCTCCAGAACACCCACAAGGTACCCAGTACAATATGACTTACTTCTCTCCAGAACATCCACAAGGTACCCAGTACAATATGACTTACTTCTCTCCAGAACACCCATAAGGTGCCCAGTACAATATGACTTACTTCTCTCCAGAACATCCACAAGGTGCCCAGTACAATATGACTTACTTCTCTCCAGAACACCCACAAGGTGCCCAGTAAAATATGATTTACTTCTCTCCAGAACATCTACAAGGTACCCAGTACAATATGACTTACTTCTCTCCAGAACATCCACAAGGTACCCAGTACAATATGACTTACTTCTCTCCAGAACACCCACAAGGTGCCCAGTACAATATGACTTACTTCTCTCCAGAACATCCACAAGGTGCCCAGTACAATATGATTTACTTCTCTCCAGAACAGCCACAAGGTACCCAGTACAATATGACTTACTTCTCTCCAGAACACCCACAAGGTGCCCAGTACAATATGACTTACTTCTCTCCAGAACAGCCACTAGGTACCCAGTACAATATGACTTACTTCTCTCCAGAACAGCCACAAGGTACCCAGTACAATATGACTTACTTCTCTCCAGAACACCCACAAGGTGCCCAGTACAATATGACTTACTTCTCTCCAGAACATCCACAAGGTGCCCAGTACAATATGACTTACTTCTCTCCAGAACACCCACAAGCTGCCCAGTACAATATGACTTACTTCTCTCCAGAACACCCACAAGGTACCCAGTACAATATGACTTACTTCTCTCCAGAACATCCACAAGGTGCCCAGTACAATATGACTTACTTCTCTCCAGAACACCCACAAGGTGCCCAGTACAATATGACTTTCTTCTCTCCAGAACACCCACAAGGTGCCCAGTACAATATGACTTACTTCTCTCCAGAACACCCACAAGGTGCCCAGTACAATATGACTTACTTCTCTCCAGAACACCCACAAGGTACCCAGTACAATATGACTTACTTCTCTCCAGAACATCCTCAAGGTGCCCAGTACAATATGACTTACTTCTCTCCAGAACACCCACAAGGTGGCCAGTACATTATGACTTTCTTCTCTCCAGAACACCCACAAGGTGCCCAGTACAATATGACTTACTTCTCTCCAGAACACCCACAAGCTGCCCAGTACAATATGACTTACTTCTCTCCAGAACACCCACAAGGTACCCAGTACAATATGACTTACTTCTCTCCAGAACATCCACAAGGTGCCCAGTACAATATGACTTACTTCTCTCCAGAACACCCACAAGGTGCCCAGTACAATATGACTTACTTCTCTCCAGAACACCCACAAGGTGCCCAGTACAATTTGACTTACTTCTCTCCAGCACACCCATAAGGTGCCCAGTACAATATGACTTACTTCTCTCCAGAACACCCATAAGGTGCCCAGTACAATAATGGCTGCCGACATGAGGACACTGCATATGAGACTTCGGGTAATGATGGGGTCCTTGACCTTACGAGGGGGCTGACGTATCACATCATGGTCCACTGCCTCGACACCCAAACTAAAACAAAGCATTAGGCAAGGACTTAATTTAAATTTTGTTTATTGTATCTGTAGTTATTTCTTACTAACTAAAGTTCAATAAAAGATTAGTCATTTACCCATGCTAGAAACATTGTTAATTAGCTAGAGTTTCCATTTATTTTGTTGCTTAATATAAAACATTAAAATTAAATCTTTAGACCTAGATACATGTATATATGAATGTCCACCTTTGTGCTGGAGGGCCCTCAATGATGATATTGATCCCAATATCTGTATCTGTCTTATTTTTTTCATGTTTAAGAAGAATTTTGAAAAACAAAAGGCCCAGAGGGCCTGTATCGCTCACCTGGTTTGTGATGCCAAGTAATGTTCTGAATACAGGATCATTATTTCTTTTCTGAAGGAATTTAAAGATTTACCTCTAAATTCCCTATTGGGCCCTACTCTTTCTGCTCCAGGGGGTCAGAGCCAAAATTTATACAAACTCTGTTCCCCTTCCCAAGGGGATATTTCTGGCCAAATTTGATTACAATCCATGCAGAACTCTATGACTAGTAGTGGTTTAAAGGATTTACCTCTGTTTCCCCTATTGGGCCTCGTCCCTCCTGCCCCGGGGGTCAGAGCCAAAATTTATACAAACCATGTTCCCCTTCCCAAAAGGATGTTTCTGGCCAAATTTGGTTACATGCCATTCAGTATTCTATGACAAGTAGCAATTTAAAGGATTTACCTCTATTTCCCCTATTGGGCCCTGCCCCTCCTGCCCCCGATGGGTTAGAGCCAAAATTTATACAAACTTTGTTCCCCTTCTCCCAAGGATGTTTCTGGCCAAATTTGGTTACATTCCATGCAGAACTCTATGACTTGTAGCAATATAAAGGATTTACCTCTATTTTCCCTATTGGGCGCTGCCCCTTTTGCCTCCGATGGGTTAGAGCCAAAATTTATATAAACTTTGTTCCCCTTCTCCCAAGGATGTTTCTGGCCAAATTTGGTTACATTCCATGCAGAACTCATTGACTAATAGCGAATTAAAGGAAATGGTGACGGATGACGGACGGATGGACGCCACGCCATGACCCTTCGGGACAGGTGAGCTAAACTCTTAACTACACTGGTAAGGACCAAGGTTCAGCATACAAAACGTCTGACCACAATGTGTAATGGCGGACAGCAAGGGAGTTTGAATATTTCACATATATTTCACTACAGTGGGCTTTTCTGGCATATCACAGTAAAACCAACTAGTCTAATATCCATTAAAACTGGTTTATTTCCAATATATATGCAAATTTTAATGTACTCTTAGACTGAATTGTCCCTTTAAATATAAAACATTAAAATTCAATCTTTAAATCTAAGCGAGATAAGAATGTCCACCTTTGTGCTGGAGGGCCATCCATGATGATATTAATCCAGAGGATCTGCATGGCATTCAGTGGGTTGGGGAGCTGCATCAGTGTAGACAGTGCTATTAAGGTTAGGGCTGCTATACTCCTGTAAAACATAGTTATTGTAAACATTACATAATCTTATCTGATAATGAACTGAGACACTATACATCTGTACAATAAAATCTTCTAAGTTACTGTACAATGAGTATTTGTTCTGTAGAAAGAAAGGAAAAATACACATTCCTATTGAATGTCCCAACCATGAATCAAATCCAGGTCCCCGATTTCATAATCCATAAACATCGCTCACCTGGTTTTTTTTAGTATTTATCACAAAAACTCTGACAATTAGAAAAATTAGCAAAATTGACTCCAAAAGTTTAATTTTGAATCACAACCATATAATGATGCTATTGATACTGTACAAATATGCTATCCAATACATAGGTTCAGAGAGGAAGTAATTTATATGAAAAATAGTAGCCTAATTGACCTTTTTGATCCCGCATCTATTGCCGTCTAAGGCCCCGGGGGTCAGCCCTATCATTTGTACAATTGCAAATCCCAACCCTATAAGGATGCTACCATTGCATTATGAGTGCTCTTCCATGCTTAGTTGCAGAGAAGAAGTCGTTTATATGGAAATAGCTAAATTGACCCCTTTTGACCCCACCCTTCAGGCCCCCGGGGGGTCAGCCCCATCATTTGCAAAATTTTGAATCCCAACCCTATAAGGATGTTACCGTTGCATTATTGGTGCTATCCCATGTTTAGTTGCAGAAAAGAAGTCATTTATATGGAAATAGTCAAATTGACCACTTTTGACCCCGCCCCTCAGGCCCCCAGGGGGTCAGCCCTATCATTTGCACAATTTTTAATCCCCACCCTATAAGGATGCTACCATTGCATTATGGGTGCTATCCCATGCTTAGTTGCAGAGAAGAAGTCGTTTATATGTAAATAACCAAATTGACCCCTTTTGTCCCTGCCCCTCATGCTACCATTGCATTATGGGTGCTATCCCATGCTTGGTTTCAGAGAAGAAGTCGTTTCTATGGAAATAGTCAAATTGACCCCTTTTGACCAAGCCCCTCAGGCCGCAAGGGGGTCAGCCCTATCATTAGTACAATTTCGAATCCCCACTATATGACGTTGCTACCATTGCATTATGAGTGCTATCTCATGCTTAGTTCCAGAAAAGAAGTTGGAAAAAGCCAATTGAATCCTTTTGACCACACCCCTCAGGCCCCCTGGGGGTCAGCCCCATCATTTGTACAATTTTGAATCCCCACCCTATAAGGATGCTACCATTGCATTATTGGTGCTATCCCATGCTTGGTTTCAGAGAAGAGGTTGTTTATATGAAAATAACCAAATTGACCCCTTTTGGCCCCGCCCCTCAGGCCCCTGGGGGGTCAGCCCCATCATTTGTACAATTTTGAATCCCCACCCTATAAGGATGCTACCATTGCATTATCAGTGCTATCCCATGCTTGGTTTCAGATAAGAAGTTAATTATATGGAAATAGCCAAATTGACCCCTTTTGACCCTGCACCTTAGGCCCCCAGGGGTCAGCCCTATCATTTGTACAGTTTTGAATCCCTACCCTATAAGGATACTACCATTGCATTATGAGTGCTATCTCATTCTTAGTTTCAGAGAAGAAGTCGTTTATATGGAAATAGCCAAATAGACCCCTTTTATGGAGAAGAAGTCAATTGTTGACGGACACCGGACGCCGGACGCTTCGGTATCCCATAAGCTCACCTCGGTCCTTTGGACCAGGTGAACTAACAACTAAATGAGTAAATAATGAGATTTAACACAATGTATAAGCCACATCCAAGACTCTCACATCAATTTCTGTGTATTAATTAGATGGGCATCAAAGAACTAAAACATGTAAAATACAAATCCCTGTTGAGTGACCTGACAAGGATCAAACTTGAGTCTATGGCAATAAACCTAGGGCTCCACTGTCTATAACAAAAGAGCCAAACTACATCTACAGAGAGACTGAGGTCATATTTAACACTATGACCTGTATGTGTAAGACTGCCATCATATTAACACTATGACCTGTATGTGTAAGACTGAGGTCATATTTAACACTATGACCTGTATGTGTACGAATGAGGTCATATTTAACACTATGACCTATATGTGTAAGACTGAGGTCATAATTAACACTATGACCTGTATGTGTACGAATGAGGTCATATTTAACACTATGACCTGTATGTGTAAGACTGAGGTCATATTTAAACTATGACCTGTATGTGTACGAATGAGGTCATATTTAACACTATGACCTGTATGTGTAAGACTGAGGTCATATTTAACACTATGACCTGTATGTGTAAGACTGAGGTCATATTTAACACTATGACCTGTATGTGTAAGACTGAGGTCATATTTAACACTATGACCTGTATTTGTAAGACTGAGGTCATATTTAACACTATGACCTGTATGTGTAAGACTGAGGTCATATTTAACACTATGACCTGTATGTGTAAGACTGAGGTCATATTTAACACTATGACCTGTATGTGTAAGACTGAGGTCATATTTAACACTATGACCTGTATTTGTAAGACTGAGGTCATATTTAACACTATGACCTGTATTTGTAAGACTGAGGTCATATTTAACACTATGACCTGTATTTGTAAGACTGAGGTCATATTTAACACTATGAAATGTATGTGTAAGACTGAGGTCATATTTAACACTATGAAATGTATGTGTAAGACTGAGGTCATATTTAACACTATGACCTGTATGTGTACGACTGAGGTCATATTTAACACTATGACCTGTATGTGTACGACTGAGGTCATATTTAACACTATGACCTGTATGTGTACGACTGAGGTCATATTTAACACTATGACCTGTATGTGTACGACTGAGGTCATATTTAACACTATGAAATGTATGTGTAAGACTGAGGTCATATTTAACACTATGACCTGTATGTGTACGACTGAGGTCACATTTAACACTATGACCTGTATGTGTACGACTGAGGTCACATTTAACACTATGACCTGTATTTGTTAGACTGAGGTCATATTTAACACTATGACCTGTATGTGTTAGACTGAGGTCATATTTAACACTATGACCTGTATGTGTAAGACTGAGGTCATATTTAACACTATGACCTGTATGTGTAAGCAGCAAAGACTCGCTCCCTTTACAGTAGCCTAATGGAATGTTTTTTTATTGTTTCCCCTACGTATCCTAATCCTGAAACATCCTAAAATGACCCTCTGCTTACTGTTAATAGGACATTAAGAGATCCTAGAGGGAGCTTGGCCACCAAAGAACGATATATGTATGACAATTGAAAGAGGGATCTTTTCTCTGCTTTTCATACTTCAACTATCAAAATCGAAGATGGCGGTCTGTCAGCCATCTTGTTGACAAATCGCTCCAAAAATGTATTATGCAAATCTTTGGCCTATGTGGACCCTATACATATGAAATTTGAGAATGAGACCTTAATTACTTTAATTATCTGAGAAATAGCAACCTTCAACTATCAAAATCCAAGATGGCGGCTGGTCAGCCATCTTGTTGAATGATCGGTCCCAAAATACACAACTAAGGCCCTAGGGGAATCTACATATGAAATTTGAGAAAGATCCTTTAGTACTTTCTGAGAAATAGCAGTAACAAACTTTAACTATCAAAATCTAAGATGGCTGCCTGGTGGCCATCTTGTTGACCAATCATGATCGGTCCCATGATGTTAACGGACGGACATCATCTGATGATGGTTGGCTAACAAATTAGAAGTATTTGTTTGACATGTTCAATCATACTTACCTAATCCATTTAAAACTACTCAGTAGGATTTAGGTATAAACTGAGAACAATCAGGAAGGCAACCTTTATAATACTTACGTGCTCAGTTGAAATCTGACAAAATTTCTGATATTGTAGAAAATTGCTTTTCCTTCTTCAATGGCTGATCTGGAAAAAACACAATTTGATGTAAAATTGTGGGTAACAGCTTCCAACATTGAACAGAATGAACTAGAACTGTCGCCAGAGTGAACAACTAATACTCCGCACTGCACAAATTGACTCCATTATTAGGGGACAATGCAGACCCTTTAGATTTTACTTAACTACCCTTTATGTCAGGGTTCTGTGTACAAAATTTCATCAAAATTTGTTGTATAGGAAGAGTTGGCCCGACAAGTTTGTCTACAGACTGACAGACAGACGGACACAATATAATGCTAAAATTCTGTTAATGTTGAAAGGGTGTACAATTTAACATTAAATGTTTTTTGTAGAACGAAAATGAAAATGCATGTACCACATTCGACCCAATAGGCACCCCATCCCTAAAAGCAACCCTCCCCCTTTTTAGACCAAAATTTCATTACTTTAAAATTGATTTCAAACAGAAAATATGAATGCTTTAAGTTTCTTTATTGATTTCTTTTGCAAAGTGTATGACAAGCTAGTCCAAATTTGGTTCTATTAAGCACTTCCTTATTTGTTTCAATTTTTAAGTTCTTATTGGATCATATATGGTACTAGTGTTACAGATTACTGGATGAGCTTAAAGTGTACACGGAATGGTTTGGTATATAAGGCTTGATAAATGCGTCATTAGATAAAATTTAGAATGGAGAAAGTACGTGTTTCATAGCGATTTCGGTATTAGAGATAATGCAACTTTTCTTTAGAACACACCTGAAGCCCGAAGCCATTGACCCCGATTCGGGACCCCTGACCTGTGACGTCACAAGGACAACGGGATCGACCCTACTCGCATAAGTTAGAGTGGCGATTTTCGGAGTCTGCAATCTAAAACAAACTATCTGCTTGAAAATATCGATTTTGAAGACACAAATACCTGTTTACATGTCCGATACATATTTAATATTATCATCGATCACAGATATGAGTTTGATATATGCTTGAAAATAGGGATTTATACCATGCATATATGATGTATCTGTCGTATAGATAAATGAACATCTCCGTGCGATTACTGCATAATTACACCACAATAAAATATACCTAACTATACACTTACGTTGTATACATGAATATTATATCAAGGACGTATATGTTCTTGATTATGTTATCCAAAATTGCGTTGTCTGAAATCGATCAGGTGACTTAATTAATACGCATTTAATACTTAATTATCAGGATATAAGTACATAATTGTTTGTCATTTAATTCTACTGTGATTTGGCGGATTTAATATATACCAAGTTTTGAGAACCGTAATATTACAAATATTCATAATTTAGCTAAAGTGATATTTTTGATCCTTTTATTTTTTGACTAAATACATTCAGCTTTCAAATAATACAGTACATCCGAAGACTTGTTAATATTTCGCTCAAGTTCATTCATTGGTGTCTTTAATTGAAAAATAAATCATGCACGGGTCAAACGGGAAAAAATGAGACTGAAGATGTCTATTTCTAATCCAAACAGCAGATATGAGGTATCAAAATTAGAATACTACCGAATAGCCAATGTCGTGCTGCGTTACCTGTATACTGCAGTAACTAAAACGCGTGGTCAACCAAGACTAATGAGCTGTGGGCTGACCAGATAAGGTAATAAAGGTGTTTAGTGACCTGTCATGCTTTGTTGATTAGCTCACATCAGGTGTCAAAATATCAGTTCACAGGTAAGTTAGCGATGGACCATCATGTAATTGTTGTATAATGTGGTGATATTTGTTTTCACTTTTCAATTCTTGGTTTACAGTAAAATATACCGTTCGAACATAACATATAACAAGTTAGCATATACTTCAGAAACGCTCATGTATATATTTGTACATATGTGTCTGGTTACATGTAAATGTATTCTTATAAAAAACTACAAAATCATTTTCAAATGACATATAGAGAAAGAACAATGCAAATATAATGCACAATGTCAGAATTTTTATATTTCTGATAGTTGCTAGATTTTGGATATCCAATTCACTGTGAATTTTGGTCAATATCGATCGATATGTAATACCAATAATGATATTCTATATGACCAATGTAGCGGGATTGGACTGGGTCGATCATCGGTGACCAGGTAGCTCAGTCGGTAGAGCACTCGGCTAGTATTCTGAGGGTCCCGGGTTCGAATCCCGGTCTGGCCGCTACATTTTCTCCTCTCCTGTTACAGAATTGGCGCCCAACTAAATAACCCACGGTGGTGGTGTTTGGAAGGGTCTCGTGTGTCTTCGAGGGCGAAGACTTCGAGAAAGGAGGGAGGAGTGTAGCGGGATTGGACTGGGTCGATCATCGGTGACCAGGTAGCTCAGTCGGTAGAGCACTCGGCTAGTATTCTGAGGGTCCCGGGTTCGAATCCCAGTCTGGCCGCTACATTTTCTCCTCTCCTGTTACACCAATAAATGTACTGTTGATGATTGTTTAAGAACACATGTCGACATACATGTACATGTAGCATTAAAAGGAAGAGAGACTGCATGATTACAGCTATAAATGAATTATATACCATGAAATCAAACTCTCAAGTTTTTATTTTTTTAACCCCCCCTCCCAATTTATGTCTATGATATCTACGTGCATTGAGCTATAAAATACATTTAACACAAATTCTTTTCGTTATGCTGGTTCTTGAAATCCATAGGGCTAGTGAATTTTTATTAACACAGAAACATTTTCAAATTGATAATTACATGACCATCATTTTCCGAATTCGTTCCTTTAGATCACATAATGAAAATTGAATATTCCCGAGGTTTTATTATTTAGTAAGCTGTCAAAACAAAGATAAGGTCGCTGGTTAAAAGTTTTTACACAAGGTACACAAGGTGATGCCTACCAGAAACATATATATCTAATAGATGTTTCTGCTAATGCACATGTATTTAGCCTGATTTTAGATGCAATATTTCCTTATATATAATTAATTCATCATCATAACTGTATACTGTATATATATTTGTAAAATTCTCGTAACCCCATTTCAGAAATACATATATGTATGTCCACCTTTGTGCTATAACCCCACTACAAAACACCACACTGCCGTTGTCCTCGTGACGTCACATTCGGTTATTCTCCAAATCAGCGTGAGCGGCCGATTCCCTGATTAGCAGTCAATATACAGGTAAAAATTGAGTCCTTTGGAGAGCGGTATCTCGGTACTGAAGCGGCCGATTTTGATGCGGTTTTCAACATTCTTGTCAGGAGATCAAATAGAATAACATATCAAAATATAATTTTCCGTTCAGTGTACACTTTAACACACAAATCAAACTGACAAGTTGACATTATAATGGAGAAGTTGATCAAGCTTATTTACTTGAAAGCTAACAAAGCAAGCTTACAATGCAATGACAAGTTGACAAAGTTCCCACTACTGTAAAATGTAATGAAGAAGTTGACAAAGCTTACTTACAGTGTAAGTGAGGAGTTGACAAGGCTTACTTACAGTGTAAGTGAGGAGTTGACAAGGCTTACTTACAGTGTAAGTGAGGAGTTGACAAGGCTTACTTACAGTGTAAGTGATGAGTTGACAAGGCTTACTTACAGTGTAAGTGAGGAGTTGACAAGGCTTACTTAAAGTCTGAGTGAGGAGTTGACAAGGCTTACTTACAGTGTAAGTGAGGAGTTGACAAGGCTTACTTACAGTGTAAGTGAGGAGTTGAAAAGGCTTACTTACAGTGTAACTGAGGAGTTGACAAGGCTTACTTACAGTGTAAGTACGGAGTTGACAAGGCTTACTTACAGTGTAAGTACGGAGTTGAAAAGGCTTACTTACAGTGTAACTGAGGAGTTGACAAGGATTACTTACAGTGTAACTGAGGAGTTGACAAGGCTTACTTACAGTGTACGTGAGGAGTTGACAAGGCTTACCTACAGTGTACGTGAGGAGTTGACAAGGCTTACTTAAAGTCTAAGTGAGGAGTTGACAAGGCTTACTTACAGTGTAAGTGAGGAGTTGAAAAGGCTTACTTACAGTGTAAGTGAGGAGTTGACAAGGCTTACTTACAGTGTAAGTGAGGAGTTGACAAGGCTTACTTACAGTGTAATTGAGGAGAAGTTGACAAAACTCACTTACAGTGTAACTGAGGAGAAGTTTACAAAAGTCACTTAGGGTGTAACAGAGAAGTTGGCAAAACTCATTTACAGTGTAAGTGAGAAGTTGACAAAACTCACTTAGGGTGTAACAGAGAAGTTGACAAAACACACTTATAGTGTAAATGAGAAGTTGACAAGGCTTACTTACAGTGTAAGTACGAAGTTTACAAAACTCACTTACCATGCAACTGAGAAGTTGACAAAACTCACTTACAGTGTAACTGAGAAGTTGATACAAGAGGCCCAGAGGGCCTGTATCGCTCACCTGGTTTGTAATGCCTAGTAAGGTTCATTGTTTCTTTTCTGAAGGAATTTGAATATTTACCTCTAATTCCCCTATTGGGCCCCACTCTTTCTGCTCAAGGGGGTCAGAGCCAAAAATTATAGGAATTCTGTTAACCCCAAGGATGTTTCTGGGCCAAATTTGGTTAAACTCCAAGCAGAACTCTAAGACTAGTAGCGATTTATAGGATTTACCTAAATTTCCCTATTGGGCCCCGCCCCTCCTGCCCCCAGGGGGTCAGAGCCAAAATTTATACAAGTTCTATTCTCCTTCCCCCAAGGATGTTTCTGGCCAAATTTGGTTTCAATCCATGCAGAACTCTAGGACAAGTAGCGATTTATAGGATTTACCTCTATTTCCCCTATTGGGCCCGCCCCTCCTGCCCCCGGGGGGTCAGAGCCAAAATTTATATAAGTTCTGTTCCTATTCCCCTAAGAATGTTTCTGGCCAAATTTGGTTACAATCCATGCAGAACTCTAGGACAAGTAGCGATTTATAGGATTTACCTCTATTTCCCCTATTGGGCCCCGCCCCTCCTGTCCCCAGGGGGTCAGAGCAAAAATTTATACAAGTTCTGTTCCCCTTCCCCCTAGGATGTTTCTGGCCAAATTTGGTTACAATCCATGCAGAACTCTAGAACAAGTAGCAATTTATAGGATTTACCTAAATTTCCCCTATTGGGCCCCGCCCCTCCTGTCCCCGGGGGGTCAGAGCCAAAATTTATACAAGTTCTGTTCTCCTTCCCCCAAGGATGTTTCTGGCCAAATTTGGTTACAATCCATGCAGAACTCTAGGACAAGTAGCGATTTATAGGATTTACCTCAATTTCCCCTATTGGGCCCCGCCCCTCCTGTCCCCGGGGGGGTCAGAGCCAAAATTTATACAAGTTCTATTCCCCTTCCCCCAAGGATGTTTCTGGCCAAATTTGGTTACAATCCATGCAGAACTCTAGGACAAGTAGCGATTTATAGGATTTACCTAAATTTCCCTTATTGGGCCCCGCCCCTCCTGTCCCCGGGGGGTCAGAGCCAAAATTTATACAAGTTCTGTTCCCCTTCCCCCAAGGATGTTTCTGGCCAAATTTGGTTACAATCCATGCAGAACACTAGGACAGGTAGCGATTTATAGGATTTACCTCAATTTCACCTATTGGGCCCCGCCCCTCCTGCCCCCGGGGGGTCAGAGCCAATATTTATACAAGTTCTATTCCCCTTCCCCCAAGGATGTTTCTGGCCAAATTTGTTTTCAATCCATGCAGAACTCTAGGACAAGTAGCGATTTATAGGATTTACCTCAATTTCCCCTATTGGGCCCCGCCCCTCCTGTCCCCAGGGGGTCAGAGCAAAAATTTATACAAGTTCTGTTCCCCTCCCCCCAAGGATGTTTCTGGCCAAATTTGGTTAAAATCCATGCAGAACTCTATGACTAGTAGCGATTTAAAGGAAATGTTGACGGACAGACGGACGACGGATGGACGGACGGACGACGGACGACGGACGCCGCGCCATGACATAAGCTCACCGGCCCTTTGGGCCAGGTGAGCTAAAAACTCACTTAGGGTGTAAAAGAGAGTTTGACAAAACTCACTTACACTGTAATTGAGAAGTATCAAAGCTCACTTACAGTGTAACTGAGATTTTGACATGGCTTACTTACAGTGTAACTGTGAAGTTGACAAAACACACTTAGAGTGTAAGTGAGAAGTTTACACAAATCACTTACTATGCAACTGAGAAGTTGACAAAACTCACTTAGGGTGTAACAGAGAAGTTGACAAAGCTCATTTAAGTTGACAAGGCTTACTTACAGTGTAACTGGGAAGTTTACAAAACTCACTTACTATGCAACTGAGAAGTTGACAAAACTCACTTACAGTGTAACTGAGAAGTTGAAAA